>NW_016108603.1:0-1868 GCF_001604975.1 Cebus imitator | reverse complement strand
GAAAACAAAGGCATAATAATAGTAATAACCGATTCAAGAGCATTATTCCGTGATTGGCATGGTTCCTAAGTGCTTTACTGTGGAGTAACTTCCTTAGTCCACGTAACAACCCTGTAAGATAGTGTTGTTTTTTTGCTTGCTTGTTTTTTGTTGTTTTTTTGAGACGGAGTCTTACTCTGTTACCCAGGCTGTAGTGCAGTGGCGTGATCTTGGCTCACTGCAACCTCTGCCTGCCGGGTTCAAGCGATGCTCCTGCCTCAGCCTCCCGAATAGCTGGATCACAGGTGCCTGCCACCACACCCAGCTGATTATTGTGTTTTTAGTACAGACGGGTTTCACCATGTCGGCCAGGCTGGTCTCAAACTCCTGACCTCAGGTGATCTGCCTGCCTTGGCCTCCCAAAGTGCTGGGACAGGCTGAGCCACTGCACCCGGCTGATAGTGTTATTACAACCGCTTGTTGCAGATGAGAACATGGTACTGAAAGGCTGAACTTACCTTTCCAAGGGTCCCATCATCTCTATGACAGTAAGAACCGGGACTCATCCAGGCAATTTGTCCTCCAAACCCCTGCTCTGAGCCATTAGGCTTGGTGGTAGCTATGAAGACTCTGCTAAGATGTGCATTTCCTCCTTGCTCAAGCTCCAAGATTTCAAGAAGAAAATGGAAATTAAAAGTGAAGCCCACAAGGGTGTCTATTATTTTTAAAAGAAGGAAAAAAAATTACCAGTGTTGGTGAGGATGCGGAAAAACTGGAACCCCTGTGCACTGTTTGTTGCTGGGAATGTATTAGGTTGGTGCAAAAGTAACTGCAGTTTTTGTCATTACTTTTAATGGCAAAAATTGCAATTACTTTTGCACCAACCTAATAAAATGGTACAGCTGCTGTGGAAAACCATACGGTGGTTTCTCAAAATATTAAAAATAATTATGATGATGCCACAATTCTCCTTCTGGGTGTAGACTCACAGAACTGAAAGCAGGGACTCAAAGAGACATTCACACACATACATCCCTAGTGCTATTACTCCCAATAGCTAAAAACTGAAAACAACCCAAGTGTCCAACGACAGGTAAATGAATAAACACAGTGTGGTATATACATGCAATGGAATATTATTCAATCTTAGAAAAGAAAAGAAATTCTGACACATGCTACAGCGTAGATGAACCTAGGGACATTGTGCTGAGTGAAATAAGCCAGTCACAGAAGGAAAAATCCTATATGATTCTGCTTATATGAAGTACCTAAAGGAGTCAAATTCATAGAGACAGAAAACAGAATGGTGGTTGTGCCAGGGGCCAGGGAGGGAAGAATAGGAAATTAATGGGTATAGGGTTTAGGAACTTTAGTCTAAGAAAGTAGAATACTGGATGCTAAAAATTCAGTTTTCATTCTGTTCCAAGATCCCCTTTAGCTAGAGCATTATATTGAAGTCAGAGTTCTTAAGGGACAATCATTGTGTACGGAGACCATCCTTGTGGATAACAAGTGTATCAATAGTAGATCAAAAGATATCCCACTTTTGCAGATATTGACACCTGTTGGACCCATAGGATTTTACCTAGTATTACATAGATAAGACGTGAACCACTTTTCAACACTGTAGACTCAAATACCAGGAAATACTAAGAATCTCAGGGCAAACAAGTAGCCCATTAAAAAAGACTCATAGACTAGATAAGCTTTCCTCTACCACCTAACAGAGAATGTATCCCAGTTAACCACTACGCCCAGATGTTCATTTCATAGAATCAGAACCAGAATTCCATGTTGATCACTGATGGGAAAAAATAATTGACAATGTACAAATGAGAGAGAGAGGAAAAAATACTTGTCTAAGAATTACATTTAGTGTCTAAAAGCCA
>NW_016108602.1:15809-17469 GCF_001604975.1 Cebus imitator | reverse complement strand
TGTCCAGCATATGTGATCATTTACATACATTCATTCACTCTTTCATTAATTAATTTATTCATTCATAACTGAATGCCTGATCTACACCAAGCACAGTAAGCACAATTCACAGCTCTAGGGAGCTTAATTCTATTTTGGAGAAATAGATGGCAAGCAGATGAACACAAAACAAAATAATTTTAGAGAGATATAAATGATAAGAGAATAATGAAATAGGTAGAGAGTGATGGGGAGGTGGTCAGAGAATGTCTTTCTGATGTGTGACTTCAACTAAAAACTTTAAACAATATTTATTGAACCAATGCATGAGCTGGAGGACTGGCTATAGTGGAAAGAGAACCATAAGAAAATTGTAATAATCTAGGCAAGGAATTCTGAGGCTTTGTGTTTTCTGAGTGTGATGTGCTGGTGCTTCTCTGTTTGCCCCTAAAGATCTATTCTTTGCCTTTTTGAATTCTGTGGACTGTATCACTTGAGTTCCATTGTCTCTGGCTTTCAGTTGGGCTTGATCAATGGAAACAAAACCAGGAGATTGAAGGGTAGGAGAAGAAAGAGACTCATGGCATATCACCTACAATCCTGGGCCTTGGTTTTGGCAGTAGCTGCCTGCCTTCTTCTTGCAGTCACAGCACCAATGAGGTGGGCCCTCACCCTGGGATACTGCCGTCTTTGGGTTTCAGTAACAGAACTGCCTAATCTTGCTCCTTCAGGCCTCTAGGTGGTTGTGACTGCCTGCATGTTTCATTATCCCTGACACCTCTAGATAATTCCTTCATTCATCTCTTTGCAGTTAATCCTTCAGGTGTGCATTTTTGGAACTGTGACTGAAACAGACAAGCAGATGGAAAATAAAGGGTAGATGTGAGAGACACTGCCGTGGTAGCTGTAGGGTTTGGCATCTGGATTGGTGTGATGGAGTAGAATGGCATAGCAAAGTGGGAGATGGAGAAAGAATGGCATAGCAAAAAGTGAAGAATCATGTAACTCCAGAGAAAGGTTTGAACATTCAATAAAGAACGGATTCTGGACCCTGAAAACTGCATCTTCAGTAGAGTAGGGAGGATAGAAGCTAAAGTGCTTCTCTTTCAAACTGCCTTCTTAGACTACTGCTTCTTAAACAGATTCTCAACTTTTAGAGTTTTTATGATTTAGAGTCAGTGTTAGAGAGGTTAATACTCTCTGTTCACCAGTTTTCGATGTATGTTGGTTTTCTTGCCTAAGGTAGAGAGATAGCAACTTGAGTATTTGGACCTTATAAAGATCTCAGTCTGCTTTTTTGTTCCCACTGCATTTAGACAGTGCTCAGCAAATAATTCTAAGCAGTTTTTGTTTGAGTGTAATAGATATGCAGTGAGAGTCTAATATCTACTGCATCGCATATCTACCTACTTGTGGTGTGATGAGATGGACAATTATAGTAGCCAATGTTATTATTTATATAAATACCTATTTCCTAACTAGATTATGAAGTCATTTATTTATTTATTTATTTTTAATTTTATTTATTTTTTTTGGAGACAGAGTTTCGCTCTTGTTACCCAGGCCGGAGTGCAATGGCGCAATCTCAGCTCACTGCAACCTCCGCCTCCTGGGTTCAGGCAATTCTCCTGCCTCAGCCTCCTGAGTAGCTGGGATTACAGGCACGCGCCACCATGCCCAG
>NW_016108602.1:11531-14136 GCF_001604975.1 Cebus imitator | reverse complement strand
TTAGGAGCTTCCCTAAAGCCAAAGCTTGAGAAAATGCAGTCGAAGTGGTTTAGGTGTGTTAATGGGCTGCAGGAACCAAGCATTGCTACTTAATTTAAGAAGGTGGAAATTGACTACTCAGTTTGGTGTGCTAATTAGGTCCTTAACTGATTTTCCTAAGTTTGTTTATTTTTAACTGGAGGTTTGTTGTGACAGTCTAAAAAATAAAAGAAGATTTAAATGGAATTCTTAAATATACAAAAAATGTGTTTTCTTTCTCTCTCAGTAAAGAAAAAAACCTCTCACTAAGATTAATGTAACTTTACATCTCTGCTGTCTTTGGAAATGCCTTTCTCCAATGTTTCTATATTTAATTCTTTCATAGCATGTAGTTTATCATTAACCTTGCTTCTAAAAAGTCACTTATTATAAAACATCCTCAACCCATCTGGGCCAGGGATGTCATTTGCGGGAGCATTTCAAGTGCCTATTGCACATGACGGACATGTAGTAGGGACTGTAAAGTTGAATAATTGAAAGCCAAGTTACTGAATAAATGAAATCTCAAAAAAAAAAAAAAGTCACTTATATTTTTCTTAAGATATTGAGACTTACCAGATCATGAAGATTCATAGAAAGCTGTTTGTCAGCTTTTAAAATATTGGCTTTAGTTTTGGGAACTCTGTTTTGTTTTGTTTCGTTTTTTTCCATTTCTTATTAACAGATTGATAAGGCAGGTATCCTTGATAACCATAGTGGGAAATTAAAAACATTTTTATAGGTGTTTGAAATTTGCACAGATCATCTTTTAAAAATTTTAACTACCATAGTGTCATCTAGTGGACCATTTAGCTATAGGGATCAAACCTATTAAATGTGATAAACAATATAATTCCTTCTGTCATTTTGTTTATGATAAAGGCCTTAAGGTGCTTTCAATACTATGATAAAATTAATTTTTGTATTCTATCCTACTGAAAAAAATATAAATATTAAATAGTTAATTTTAGGAGGCAATCCAAAGGGTAACCCAATAAATCTGAGGTTATCGTAATAAATAAGTCAAACCAAGATGAGCCAGTAGAAACAGATGGTGCTTCTGAAAGAACTTGAAAATTTTCCACTCTTAAATAAACATAAACCTTCTGCTTGGAGCCTTGCAACTACATGGACTTCTGTACCGGTCTCTAAATATATGAAGTTACAACTTTTTTGTGATCTTGAGTCCCATTCTTTTAATTTGATGCTTCTGAAGGTATGGAAAGCAAAGGCTTAACTCAAAACACAAGAGAACAAGTTCTGATTATTCTCAGTTTGTATTGCTATTTTTCCTCTTCCTGCCATTGCTTCCTGCTCCTCAGTTTTGCATGTAAGAATGTGTATTCCAGTAAAAGGACAAAAGGCACTTTAGCAAGCTTTTATTATACATAAGCCTAGATTTAACTTTCTCCATAACTAAATAGGCATATAATCCCATGGATTTCTTAAGGTAGTGAGTTGAGTCTAGATGAATTACAACATTTTTTTTCCTGAGCCTTTTCAAATGATTAGCAACACTTCTGCAGACAATTGTGTTTGAAGGGTTAAAACTGGCTTTGATGAATAATCTGAAGCAGAGAGCAAATAAACATGCAAGAAAAGAAAGAAAATGAAATGAAAGAAGAGAAAATAAAATGAAGTGAAAGCACATGATAGCACCTTGTTTTTGGCCATATATTCATGCTGATAGGTTGATTTATTTTGACCAGGAAAGATGTTGATAAAGCCATAAATTGAAGATGTGACTGAAGATGAGCTTGTCAAGAGTATTTTCAGTGAGAGATAAGTCATTGATCCATAAAAATTGTATTAGAAAACCATGTGAAGTAAACTTAATTTATTGGTTTGTTATCTAATTTATTGGTTTGATTTTATTTCTTTCAATTTTTATTGTTAATTTTTTGGAATTGTCCATCTTTTACTTATCTATAATTGAGCATTTCATAAGGAAATGAAATTACTTACACAAATACATTGTCTGAATGTTTCTGTACTAGCAAGCTGCTGACACTAAAAAATAGAAGGGTTCACCAAATGCTGACCAGAATGTGAGAAACTGGGTTATTTGTACACTGCTGGTCGAAACATAAAATGTACAGCCACTTTGGAAAACAATTTGGCAGTTTCTTAAAAACACTAATCATGCAACTGCTACATGATTCAGAGATTGTGCTTCTGGGCATGTATCCTGGAGAAATAAAATCTTACATTCACACAAAAACATTTTCATGACTGTTTATCATAGCTTTATTTGTAATGGCCAAAACTGGAAATAGCCTAGATGTCCTTTAACAGGTGAATGGTTGAACAGACTGTGGTACATTGATATCATGGATAACTTCTTGGCAATAAAAAGGAACACACTACGGATACACACAGCGGCTTGGAGGATTCTCCAGAGAATTATGCTGAGTGTAGAAAGCTAATCCTAAAAGGTTGCATACAGTATGACTCCATAAAAAATAACATTCTTGAAAGGACAAAATTATAGAAATGAAGAACAGATTAGTGGTGGATTTAGAATGAAGGAAGGGAAAAGGGAAAGTGGGTGTGGCAATGAAAGGGCAACATGAGTGATCCCTGTGAT
>NW_016108602.1:8102-10777 GCF_001604975.1 Cebus imitator | reverse complement strand
TTTTTTTAGCTGCATGTAATCTATAATTATCTCAAAATGAAAGTTTAATTAATAATAGGGTTTACAAAAGATAGCTCACTGCTGAATTGATGAATTTGAACTCAAAATATGCTTTAAGCTTTTCTATTTAACTTAAGTCTAATAACTTAAAAGTCTGGATCATACCATACATCATTCTTACTGTGAAAGAAATACAATTTTGTTTCATCTTTAGCATTAAAAATGAATTTTATCTTATCATTGCAATATTCCTGTTGTGAAAATGAATGTATTACTATTAGTAAAGGGAAGGAAAAAAAGAAAGTTAATAGTCCTTAATGTGAGTAATATAATTCATTAAGAATACAGATGCTGGTAAAGTGACTTCATCTTGTATTTTCATCACTGCTATTTAATAATAGAGTTTTTTGTTGTTGTTTGTTTTTGTTTTTGAGACAGAGTCTCAGTCTGTCACCCAGGCTGGAGTGCAGTGGCGCGATCTCGGCTCCCTGAAACTTCCATCTCCCTGGTTCAAGTGAGTCTCCTGTCTCAGCCTCTTGAGTAGCTGGGATTACAGGTGCCCACAACCATGCCCAGAAAATTTTTGTATTTTTGGTAGAGATGGGGTTTCACCACATTGGTTAGGCTGGTCTCTAACTCCTGACCTCAGGTGATCCACCCACCTTAACCTCCCGAAGTGCTGGGATTACAACCATGAGCCACTGTGCCTAGCCAATAATAGAATTTTAAACTACATAAATATTTAAACTATATGAATAATATAGTTTCAATAAATTTTAATGAAACAGAACTGTTCTCTAATTAACTTTTAGTCAAAGTTTGCAGAACAACTTTTTAATATGTTGGCTGATTTCTAATCACCTTGCCTTAGTAAGTGGCATTACAGGTAGGTAGAAGGTCCATAACTATATTTTGTGATTAAAGTTATAGGATGAATGATTTCCTATATCTGTGGATATTTCGTACATTGAGAGAGCCAAGGAGTTCAAATGAGTAGTATGTCTACACCAAATCCAAATAGAGACTTGCAAAGTGAAATATTCAACCAACTCCAAATTAGCTGACCATGCCATTCCATGTATCTAAGGAAATTGATTTTATTTTTACCAAATAGTAGGTGGGATATTTAAGTTGTCATAAATTAAACACAACTCTCAGTGAGTTTTTACTCTTGGAATTTAAAAAGAATAAAAAATATCTTCCTGGTGACTCAAAGATGCTGTAGTGTCTACATATTTAGTGCTGTCTTAGATGGCTGACCACATGCTTCTGACCATGGAGAATTTGATAGTTGTATTTTATTACTACTCTACAGGATCAGCTTAATTTCATATGGGATATTAGCTGATATAAGAAAAAGGTATTTTAAGAGTACACTGGGATCTTAAAAATTAAAAAGAAATATATTCTACTTCCACAAGTTAAGGAAAATTCTAAGACATGAGAAGAGATAGCAAACATTGGGGTGGATTAATTAGATAATCTGGATTTGAAAAAAACTTCTGCTAAATACCCTCATTTGTTGACAATGCTTCCTAACTGGCTCCACCGTTAGCTGATGGACAGACACTTGATCTCTTTTAAAATATCTAATCTCTTCTTGATTTATTGGCATAAACTTCTTGACAGGTGTTTTTGTTTGTTGTGACCCATGACTTCAGGAAAGTTTGAACCCTTGGGAGCAGTGGTGACTATTACACTCAGAGCTGTTTTTCTTGTGCTTTGTATGTCATCATAAATAGCATTTCTGTGATTAGAAGAGGGGATATCTATTCAGATATTTCTGTTCTATATGTTTATAAGACCTAATAAGATTAAATCAGTTAATATATCTAAATTGTTTGGAATAGTGACTGACACATAGTAGGTGCTATAAGTCTTAGCCATTGTTATTATGATATTTGCTGTTATTACTATTATTTGCTTCTCTCTATTGTTTGGTGAGTATTTTGCAAAGCTAATTCTGTAATGTCAATATTTTTTTCCTCATTTCAAGCACATCATTGCAATTTCACATAGCTATATATGTATATATATATATGTTTTTGAATTTTAATTTCAGTTCTAATGTAGAAAGTAATTTAAAAATACTTTTAAACTGTAAAATATAGCATGCATACAGAATAGTCCACAAAACAAAAATATAGTTTAATGATTTGTTGCAAACTAAACACCCACGGAATCCATGCAGGTCAAGACATAGTATTGTAACCCTCTGGGAAGGGCCGTTCCACACTTCCTTTCAGTCATTCCCCCCTGTATGCCTCTTAAGGTTAACTAATATCCTCACTAATATTGTAATCATATCTTTGCTTTTTGTTTCTTTTGAGACAGAGTCTCACTCTGTCACCCAGGCTGGAGTGCAATGTTGAGATCTTGTCTCACTACAATCTCCACCTCCCGGGTTCAAGTGATTCTCCTGCCTCAGCCTCCTGAGTAGCTGGGATTACAGGCTTGTGCCACGACGACCGGCTAATTTTTAGTAGAGATGGCGTTTCACCATGGTGGCCAGGCTGGATCTGACTGTGTGTGGTGGCTCATATGTGGCCAGGCATGGTGGCTCACATCTGTAATCTCAGTACTCTGGGAGGTCAGGTGGATGGATTCCTTGAGCTCAGGAGTTTGAGACCAGCTTGGGCAACCTGGCAAAAACCTGTTTCTAAAAAGAAAATAAA
>NW_016108602.1:4496-5495 GCF_001604975.1 Cebus imitator | reverse complement strand
TATAATTTAAAAATTCTATTATAATATTTTTATCTAAATTGAAACATTTAGTCTACTTCTAAGTTTAATGTAAATACTAATTTATTTAAATTTAAATACAGATAGGCCACAGAAGCACTAACCAAAAGAAAGCTAGCGCTCCTCATGGCTAACCCTTCTCCTTCTAGCTCTATGATAATTGCAAAAGCATTGTTCAGTTTCTTAGCTTTTCTGCTGCCCCGCTGTGATTTTTCAAATCTCCCAGGGAATAAGTCGTTTCAAATGCAATGCTTATCTTCTTGGTCCCCAGTCATCTTGAGATACTGGTCTGGTAATTCTTTACTATTTTTTTTAAACTTTTAATTCTTTAGAGAATATGTTTTTAAAAATATTTTGTTCAGCTTTTCTAGCTGAGCATTTGTCCAAATTAATTAGTTTGCCACTACTAGATTCCTGCAATCATGTTTTTCAAAAGTCTTATGTAGAATGTGCTTGATTTAGTCATTAGAAACTATCTGTATATCAAAGAAGAAATGATGCAAAATTGAAATTGGTTTTCAGAATGTAGGTAATCATGAATAATATACTGCAATTCTTTTGTGATGATCCCATTGTAATCTTAGTGCTATCATAGCCCTACTCAAAGATCCAAGATAGTGTATACTGGGTCAGCAATACATTTTCAGGTTACAATGTGATGACAGATATAGAAATCAATGTCATAATATAATCTCAGAAGCCTAAGGAAAATCCAAGATGCATTGTACTTATTCTTAAGATAGGACCAACTAATCCCTTATAAATAAAACATATACTGTGATGCCATGTGTTTCTTTGTGTGAATTATCACAAGTGGTTCTTTTGTGAGGAAGCAATGCTTTAATTCAGAACTCCATTTGCCTTACCTGATTATTTTTTTAAAATTGTCTGTAAACCAAGCCTCTGTGACATGCAGTCTATCTATGTAACAAACCTGCATATGTACCCCGGACCTAACAAAAGTTAAACAAATAAAACAAT
>NW_016108602.1:0-1716 GCF_001604975.1 Cebus imitator | reverse complement strand
AGGGACAGAGAGAGAAATCACATTTCCCCCAAAATGGATGCTCAAATTGAGCCAAAGGAAAATATTGGACTGTTCATTTACAAATTCTCAAAGATGAACTCCACATGTCAAGATTCCTGGTAGCAAAGGTTCTGCCTTCCCCAGTTTTCTGGCTACATGTGTCGAGCAGCCTGTGGGCTACAGGTGCTGCTGGGCACAGCTCCGAACTGGGTGCTGCCTGTCATTCTGCCAGTGGCACAAGAATTGTTCTGAACAGGAAGGACCAGGAGTTGGGGGTCTTGACCTCTTAACTCTCTGGGACTGGCCCAGCAGGGGCACCTGGCACCTCTGTAGACTCAGAGCATCGCATGCACAGGTGCCCACACTCAAGGGGTCAGGGGGTGGCTTTGCTACTCTATTTATGGCTACTCTGAGAGGCTGTGACCTGTTTCTCCAGTCGAGGCTTAATCCTTCACGGGGTTTGCAGCCAGTCTTCTGGAAGCTCTCTCTGCCCACCTCAAAGAGTCAGGACCAGCAACACTTCTAGAGCCTTTACTTGCAAATACCAACTTTCCAGACTGTCCCCAAAGGGAATGTTCTTTCTTTCTCTTGTTTTCTGCTTGATCCAAGGATCAGCTGTGCCTTCAATGCAGTTCCAGCTGAGTGAAGCTAAGGTATTTTCTGAACCAACAAAGATGATTTCAGGCTTGATGGCCCGAGGCATTCCTCTGATGAAACAACATTTCAAAAAAGACTGAAGTCCACTTGTGTCTCTCCCTTGGGCCACAGACTATCAGTAACTCCAAGGGCAAAGCTCCTTATACGAGGACAAGACAGGAAGGGAGCCTTGGAAGCCAGGGCTAGCTGCCCCTTGCCCCAGCTTGGCTCTGGGCCACCCAGCCAGGAACCAAAAGTGACTTTCCTGACATGGAGACACTAGCAGTTCAAGTTCATCACCAAGGAGACCCAGCACCATTCAGGAGCCAGCAAGTGAATCTAATAAGGTCCTCAAAGTCCATATGAAGACATGGTAGACAGGGCTGCAGCAGCCTTGGCAGGGAAACCACTGAACACCGGGCTCCAGCCAAATGCAGCACAATTTTGTGGAAGTCTAGAAATGCTGACTGTCCTCGGGAACTGCTTAATGTTGAGAAAATGATACCAGTTCCATACACTGCTAGCTCTCCCCAAAACATGAGAGAGCCTCCACCGGAAGACGCAGGGTGGTAAGGGACAGCTCTCCGGAGGAGGGAGCCCAGGGCGAGGGAAAGTTGTAGAGTTGGCTGAAAGTCTGGATAGTGCCAGCTCCACTGCACACTGGCTGTGTGATCCCTGGGGAGCCCCTCAACCTTTCTGAGCTAGGATATAAGACTCCTACCTTGGCCTCCTGCTGAAGGCTGAGACGACTGGTACACAGCTTAAGCGTGAGGTCAGACACACAACAGGTGCTCTCCCTAAGGGCTTCACGAGCGACTCAGCTGTGCAAAGCCACTGGGAGAGTGGGGGAATGTGAGGCTGCAGGCTTGGCAAACCCATTGGTTCCATTTGTCATTTATCTACAAGGGCCAGAGACTCATGACAAAGACACTTGCAAAGGAGACAAGACCATTAGGAAAATCAAGCTGGCCAGACACAAAGCTCTCCTGGGAGCAAGTTTTTCCAGATTGCTCCTAATAGCTAACTTGGCAGCTGCAGGCATTTTTTGGACATGATTCATAGACCTTTCACTTCCTATGG
>NW_016108601.1:19150-20890 GCF_001604975.1 Cebus imitator | reverse complement strand
TTCACACGTCTGTTTAACTCTGTAAGTTTAATATGCACCTTGACAATCATACATCTAGATAGCTTCGTTTTTGTTTTAGAGCCAGATATTTCTCATTACAGCCTATATTCCCATTCACTGAGGAATATCCAAACGCAGCTTTTAGAAGAAACGTGTTTTTAAGTCGGTGAATGTAAACATAGATGCAACCTGCAAAGGTGGACGAACACACAGCAGGGCAGTTTGAAATAGGTGTTTCTCCTGTGGTTTAATGCGATCTTACCACTAATTCTTATGTGCCTGTATGTGGCTGGAAATATCTCTTTCTAGATTCTCTAAATAAAGGGTTTCCGACCTGCTGCATTCACACATCTGTTTAGCTCTGTACGTTGAATACAAACCTTGGAAATCATTCTGCTAGGCAGCTCCGTTTTTGTTTTAGAGCCAGGTATTTCTCATTACACCCTATACTCCCATTCACTCAGGAATATCCAAACGCAGCTTTTAGAAGAAACATGTGTCTAACTCACTGAATTTAAATAAAACACAACTACCTAAGAAACAAACACACAGCACAGCTGTTTGAAGCAGACGTTTTTCCTGTGGTTTAGAATCAATCCTACCTCTAATTCTCATGTGTCTGTATATGGCTGGAAATATCTCTTTTAGATTCTCCAACGAAAGGGTTTCTAAACTGCCACATTCACATACCTGTTTAACTCTGTAAGTTGAATATACACCTTGACAATCTTTCTGCTAGAATTCTCCGTTTTGTTTTAGAGCCAGATATTTCTCATTACTCCCTATTCTCCCATTCACTCAGGAATATGCAAACGCAGCTTTCAGAAGAAACCTGTTTCTAACTCGCTGAATTGAAACATAGCTGCAACTTCATAAGGTGAATGAACACACAGCAGAGCAGTTTGAAATAGTCGTTTTTCCTGTGGTTTAGACGTGATATTATCGCTAATTTTCATGTGCCTGTGTATGGCTGGAAATATCTTTTTCTAGATTCTACAAAGAAAGGGTTTCTGAACTGCTACATTAACACATCCATTTAACTCTGTAAGTTGAATATACACCTTGACAATCATTCTGCTAGATAGCTACGTTTTTGTTTTAGAGCCAGATATTTCTCTTTACACCCTATACTCCCATTTACTCAGGAATATCCAAACGCAGCTTTAAGAATAAACATGTTTCTAACTCGCTGAATCTAAACATAGCTGCAATTTCTTAAGGTCAACGAACACACAGCAGAGCAGTTTGAAAGAGACGTTTCTCCTGTGGTTCAGACGTGATCATACCGCTAATTCTTATGTTTCTCTATATGGCTGGAAATATCTCTTTCTAGATTCTGAAAGAAATGATTTCTGAATTGCTACATTCAACCATCTGTTTAAATCTGTAAGTTTAATATACACATTGACAATCATTCTGCTACATAGCTCCGTTTTTGTTTTAGAGCCAGATATTTCTCATTACACCCTATGCACGCATTCACTCAGGAATATCCAAACGCAGCTTTTAGAAGAAACGTGGTTGAAAATCGCTGAATATAAATATAGATGCAACTACTTAAGGTGAACGAACACACAGCAGATTAGTTTGAAAGAGTCGTTTTTCCTTTGGTTTAGACGGGAGCTTAGTGTGAACCCTCTGGTTTCTGTATATGCCTGGAAATATCTCTTTCTAAATTCTCCTAGGAAATTGTTTCTCAACTGCTACATTCACACATCCGTTTATCTCTGTAAGTTGAAT
>NW_016108601.1:16084-18080 GCF_001604975.1 Cebus imitator | reverse complement strand
GCTGAATCTAAACATAGATGCAACTTCCTAAGGTGAACGAACACACAGCAGAGCAATTTGAAGGAGACGCTTCTCCTGTGGTTTAGAGGCGATCTTACCGCTAATTCTTATGTGTCTGTATATGGCTTGAAATATCTCTTTCTAGATTCAACAAAGAAAGAGTTTCTGAACTGCTACATTGACACATTTGTTTACCTCTGTGAGTTGAATATACACCTTGACAATCATTCTGCTAGATAGCCCCGTTTTTGTTTTAGAGCCAGATATTTCTCATTACCCCCTATACTCCCATTCACTCACGAATATCCAAACAGAGCTTTTAGAAGAACCGTGTTTCTATCTCACTGAATCTAAATGTACATGCAACTTCCTAAGGTGAACCAACACACGGCAGAGCAGTTTGAAAGAGACATTTCTCCTGTGGTTTAGACCGGAACTTACTGCTATTTCTTATGTGCCTGTGTATGGCTGGAAATATCTCTTTCTAGATTCTCCAAAGAAAGTGTTTCTGAACTGCTACATTCACACATCTGTTTAACTCTGGAAGTTGAACATATACCTTGACAATCATTCTGCTAGATAACTCTGTTTTTGTTTTAGAGATAGACATTTCTCATTACACTCTATACTGCCATTCACTCAGGACTATCGAAACGCAGCTTTTAGAAGAAACGTGTTTCTAACTCGCTGAATCTAAGAATTGATGCAACTTCCTAAGGTGATCGAACACACAGCAGGGCAGTTTGTAAGAGACGTTTCTCCTGTGGCTTAGAGGTGATCATATCTCTTATTCTTATGTGACTGTATATGGCTGGAAATATCTCTTTCTACATTCTCCAAAGAAAGGGTTTCGGAACTGATACATTCACACATCTGTTTAACTCTGTAAGTTGAATATACACTTTCACAATCATTCTGCTAGATAGCTCCATTTTTGTTTTAGAGCCTGATATTTCTCGTTACACCCTATACTCCCATTCGCTCAGGAATATCCAAACGCAGCTGTTAGAAGAAACGTGTTTCTGACTCGATGTATCTCAACATAGATGCAACTTCCTAAGATGAACGAGCACACAGCAGAGCAGTTTGAAACAGACGTTTCTCCTGTGGTTTAGACGCGATCATACCACTAATTCTTATGTGCCTGTTTATGGTTGGAAATATCTCCTTCTAGATTCTCCAAAGAAACGGTTTCTGAACTGCTGCATTCACACAACTGTTTAACTCTGTAAGTTGAATATACACCTTGACAATCATTCTGCTAGATAGTTTCATTTTTGTTTTAGAGCCTGACATTTCTCGTTACACTGTATACTCCCACTCACTCAAGAATATCCAAACGCAGCTGTTAGAAGAAACGTGTTTCTAACTCGATGAATCTAAACGTAGATGCTACTTCCTAAGGTGAACGAACACACAGCAGTGCAGTTTGAAAGAGACGTTTCTTCTGTAGTTTAGACGCGATCTTACCGCTAATTCTTACGGTTCTGTATATGGTTGGAAATATCTCTTTCTAGATTCTGCAAAGAAAGTGTTTCCGAACTGCTCCATTCACACATCTGTTTAACTCTGTATGTTGAATATACACCTTGACAATCATTCTGCTACATGGCTCCGTTTTTGTTTTAGAGCCAGATATTTCTCATTACATTGTATACTCCCATTCACTCAGGAATATCAAAACTCAGCTTTTAGAAGAAACGTGTTTCTAACTCACTTAATCAAACAAAGATGCAACTTCCTAAGGTGAACGAGCACACAGCAGAGCAGTTTGAAAGAGACGATTCTCCTGCGGTTTAGACGTGATCTTACCGCAAATTCTCAT
Organism: Cebus imitator; assembly: GCF_001604975.1. Classification (NCBI taxonomy): domain Eukaryota; kingdom Metazoa; phylum Chordata; class Mammalia; order Primates; family Cebidae; genus Cebus; species Cebus imitator. The sequence goes on along the minus strand of NW_016108601.1, from coordinate 16,255 downwards.
GAGCCTGTATATGGCCTGAAATATCTCTTTCCAGATTTTCCAAATATAGGGTTTCTGAAGTGCTACATTCACAAATCTGTTTATCTCTGTAAGTTTAATGCAGTCCTTGACAGTCATTCTGCTAGATAGCTCCGTTTTTGTGTTAGAGCCATATATTTCTCGTTACACCCT
>NW_016108601.1:7663-15461 GCF_001604975.1 Cebus imitator | reverse complement strand
TGTGTCTGTATATGGCTGGAAATATCTCTTTCTAGGTTCTCCAAAGAAAGGGTTTCTGACATGCTACATTCTCACATGTGTTTTACTCTGTAAGTTGAATATACACCTTCACAAACAATCTGCTTTAAAGATCCGTTTTTGTTTTAGAGAAAGATATTTCTTATTACACCCTATACTCCCATTCACAGAGGAATATCCAAATGCAGCTTTTAGAAGAAACGAGATTGTAACCCGCTGAATTTAACATAGATGCAACTTCCTAAGAGGAACGAGCACACAGCAGAGAAGTTTGAAGGAGACGTTTCTCCTGTGGTTCAGACACGATCTTAATGCTATTTCTTATGTGCCTGTATATGTCTGGAAATATCTCTTTACAGATTCTCCAAAGAAAGGGTTTCTGAACTGCTATATTGACACATCTGTTTAACTCTGTAAGATGAATATACACATTGACAATCATTCTGCTAGACAGCTCCGTTTTTGCTTTAGAGCCAGATGTTTCTCATCACACACTATACTCCCATTCACTCAGGAATATTCAAACGCAGCTTTTAAAAGAAACATGTTTGTAACTCGCTGGATCTAAACATACATGCAACTTCCTCAGGTGAAGGAACACACAGCAGATCAGTTTGTAAGAGACGTTTCTCCTGTGGTTTAGATGCGATCTTACCGCTAATACTTATGTGCCTATATATGGCTGTAAATATCTGCTTCCAGGTTCTCCAAAGAAAGGGTTTCTGAACTGCTACATTCACATATCTGTTTAACTCTGTAAGTTCAATATACACCTTGACAATCATTCTGCTAGATAGCTACATTTTTATTTTAGAGCCAGATATTTCTCATTACACCGTATGCACCAACTTACTCAGGAATATCCAAACGAAGATTTTAGAAGAAACGTGTTTCTAACTCGTTGATTCTGAACATAGATGCAATTTCCTAAGGGGAACGGACACACAGCAGGGCAGCTTCAAAGAGACGTTTCTCCAGAGGTTTAGACACGATCTTACCGTGAATTTTTATGTGCCTGTATATGGCTGGAAATATCTCTTTCCAGATTCTCCAAAGAAAGGGGTACTGAACTGCAATATTCACACATCTGTTTAACTCTGTAAGTTGAATATACTCGTTCACAATCATTCTGCTAGATAGCTCAATTTTTGTTTTAGAACCTGATATTTCTCGTTACACCCTATACTCCCATTCACTCAGGAATATCCAAACGCAGCTGTTAGAAGAAACGTGTTTCTGACTCGATGAATCCCAACATGGATGCAACTTCCTAAGGTGAACGAGCGCACAGCAGAGCAGTTTGAAACAGACGTTTCTCCCGTGGATTAGGCGCGATCATACCGCTAATTCTTATGTGCCTGTACATGGTTGGAAATATCTCCTTCTGGATTCTCCAAAGAAACGGTTTCTGAACTGCTGCATTCACACATCTGTTTAACTCTGTAAGTTGAATATACACCTTGACAATCATTCTGCTAGATAGCTCCATTTTTGTTTTGGAGCCTGACATTTCTCCTTACACCATATACTCCCATTCACTCAGGAATATCCAAACGGAGCTGTTAGAAGAAACGTGTTTCTAACTCGATGAATCTAAACATAGATGCTACTTCCTAAGGTGAACGAACACACAGCAGAGCACTTTGAAAGAGACTACTCTCCTGTGGTGTAGACGTGATCTTACCGCTAATTCTTATGGTCCTGTATATGGTTGGAAATATCTCTTTCTAGATTGTGCAAAGAAAGTGTTTCCAAACTGCTATATTCACACATCTGTTTAACTCTGTATGTTGAATATAAACCGTGACAATCATTCTGCTAGATGGCTCCGTTTTTGTTTTAGAGCCAGATATTTCTCATCACACCCTATATTCCCATTCACTCAGGAATATCCAAATGCGGCTATTGGAAGAAACGTTTTTCTAACTTGCTGAATCTAAACATAGATGCAACTTCCTAAGGTGAACGAACACACAGCAGAGCAGTTTGAAGGAGACGCTTCTCCTGTGGTTTAGACGCGATCTTACCGCTAATTCTTATGTGTCTGTATATGGCTGGAAATATCTCTTTCTAGATTCAACAAAGAAAGGATTTCTGAACTGCTACATTGACACATTTGTTTAATTCTGTGAGTTGAATATACACCTTGACAAGCATTCTGCTAGATAACCCGGTTTTTGTTTTAGAGCCAAATATTTCTCATTACCCCCTATACTCCCATTCACTCATGAATATCCAAACGCAGCTTTTAGAAGAAACGTGTTTCTAACTCGATGAATCTAAACGTACATGCAACTTCCTAAGGTGAACCAACAAACAGCAGAGCAGTTTGAAAGAGACATTTCTCCTGTGGTTTAGACCTGAACTTACCACTAATTCTCATGTGCCTGTATATGACAGGAAATATCTCTTTCTAGATTCTCCAAAGAAAGGGTTTCTGAACTGATACATTCATAAATCTGTTTAACTCTGGAAGTTGAACATACACCTTGACAATCATTCTGCTAGATACATCTGTTTTTGTTTTAGAGCCAGAAATTTCTCATTACACTCTATACTGCCATTCACTCAGGATAATCGGAACGCACCTTTTAGAAGAAAGGTTTTTCTAACTTGCTGAATCTAAACATAGATGCAACTTCCTAAGGTGAACGAAGACACAGCAGAGCAGTTTGAAGGAGACGCTTCTCCTGTGGTTTAGACGCAAGCTTACCGCAAATTCTTATGAGCCAGTATATGGCCTGAAATATCTCTTTCCAGATTCTCCAAAGATAGGGTTTCTGAACTGCTACATTCACACACATGTTTATCTCTGTAAGTTTAATGTAGTCCTTGACAGTCATTCTGCTAGATAGATCCGTTTTTGTTTTAGAGCCAGATATTTCTCATTATACCCTATATTCCCATTCACTCAGGAATATCCAAATGCGGCTATTGGAAGAAACGTGTTTCTAACTTGCTGATTCTAAACATAGATGCAACCTACTAAGGTGAACTAACACACAGCAGAGCAGTTTGAAAGAGACGTTTCTCCTGTCGTTTAGAGGCGATCTTACCGCTAATTCTTATGTGTCTGTATATGGCTGGAAATATCTCTTTCTAGGTTCAACAAAGAAAGTGTTTCTGAACTGCTACATTCACACATTTGTTTAACTCTGTGAGTTGAATATACACCTTGACAATAATTCTGCTAGATAGCCCCGTTTTTGTATTAGAGCCAGATATTTCTCATTACCCCCTATACTTCCATTCAATCACGAATATCCAAACGAAGATTTTAGAAGAAACGAGTTTCTAACTCGCTGAATCTGAATATAGATGCAACTTCCTAAGGTGAACGAACACACAGCAGAGCAGTTTGAAGGAGACGGTTTTCCTGTGGTTTAGACGCGATCTTACCACTAATTCTTGTGGTCCTCTATATGGTTGGAAGTATCTCATTCTAGATTCTCTAAAGAAAGGGTTTCCGAACTGCTACATTCACACGTATGTTTAACTCTGTAAGTTGAATATACCCCTTGACAATCATTCTGCTAGATAGCTCCGTTTTTGTTTTATACCCAGGTATTTCTCATTACACCCTATACTCCCATTCACTCAAGAATATCCAATCGCAGATTTTAGAAGAAACGTGTTTCTAACTCGCTGAATCGAAGCATAGATGCAACCTCATAAGATGAAGGAACACACAGCAGAGTACTTTGAAACAGACGTTTATCTTGTGGTTTAGACACTATCCCACCGCTAATTCTTTTGGGCATGTATATGCTTGCAAATATCTCTTTATATATTCTCCAAAGAAAGCGTTTCTGAGCTGCTACATTCCCACACCTGTTTAACTTTGTAATTTGAATACACGCCTTGACAATCATTCTGCTAGATACCTCCATTGTTATTTTACAGCCAGATATTTCTCATTACACCCTATACTCCCATTCCCTCAGGAATATCCAAACGCAGCTGTTAGAAGAAACTTGTTTATAACTCGCTGAATTCAAACATAGTTGCAACTTCCTAAGGTGAATGAACACACTGCAGAATAGTTTGAAAGAGACATTTCTCCTGTGGTTCAGACGCGATCTTACTGCTAATTCATATGTTCCTGTGTATTACTGGAAATATCTCTTTCCAGATTCTCCAAAGAAAGGGTTTCTTAAGTGCTGCATTCACACACCTGTTTAACTTTCTAAGTTGAATATAGACCTTGACAATCATTCCGCTAGATAGCTCGATGGCTCCGTTTTTGTTTAAGAGCCAGATATTTCTCTTACACCCTTTACTCCCTTTCACTCAGGAATATCCAAACGCAGCTTTGGGAAGAAACGTGTTTTTAACTCGCTGAATCTAAACATGGATGCTACTTCCTAAGGTGAACGAGCACACAGCAGAGCAGTTTGAAAGAGACGTTTTTCATGTGGTTTAGACACGATCTTACCGCAAATTCTTACTTGCCAGTATTTGGCTGTAAATATGTTTCTAAATTATCCAAAGAAAGGGTTTCTGAATGGCTACATTCACATATCTGTTTAACTCTGTAAGTTGAATATACACGTGGACAATCATTCTGCTAGATAGCTCCGTTTGTGTTTTAGAGCTAGATATTTCTTATTACACCCTATACTCCCATTCACTCAGGAATATCCAAACGCAGCTTTTAAAAGAAACGTGTTTCTAACTCACTGAATCTAAACATAGATGCTACTTCCTAAGGTGAACGAGCACACAGCAGAGCAGTTTGAAAGAGACGTTTCGCCTGTGGTTTAGACGCGATCTTACTGGTAATTCTTATGTGCCTGTATATGGCTGGAAATATCTCCGTCCAGATTCTCCAAAGAAAGGGTTTCTGAACTGCTATTTTCACACATCTGTTTAGCTCTGTATGTTGAATATTAGCCTTGACAATCATTCTGCCAGATAGCTCGGTTTTCTTTTTTTAGAGCCAGATATTTCTGATTACACCTTATATTCCCATTCACTCAGGAATATCCAAACGCAGCTTTTAGAAGAAACGTATTTCTAACTCGCTGAATCCAAACATAGATGCAACGTCCTAAGGTCAACGAACACACAGCAGAGCACTTTGAAAGAGAGGTTTCTCCTGTGGTTTACATGCGATCTTACCGCTAATTGTTATGTGCCTGTATATGGCTGGAAATATCTCTTTGTAGATTATCCAAAGAAAGGGTTTCTGAACTGCTACATTCACACATCTGTTTAACTCTGTTAGTTGAATATACACCTTGACAATCATTCTGCTATATAGCGCCGTTTTTCTTTTAGAGCCATATATTTTTCATTACACCCTATATTCCCATTCACTCAGGAATATCCAAACGCAGCTTTTAGAATAAATGTGCTTGTAATTCGCTGAATCTAAACGAAGATGCAACTTCCTACGTAGCAGAACGCAGCAGAGCAGTTTGAAAGAGACGTTTCTGCTGTGGTTTAGACGCAATCTTACCGCAAATTCTTATGTGCCTCTGTATGGCGGGAAATATCTGTATCTAGATTCTCCAAAGAAGGGTTTCTGAACTGCTACATTCACACATCTGTTTGACTCTGTAAGTTGAACAAACACCTTTACAATGATTCTGATAGATAGCTCCGTTTTTGTTTTACAGCCAGATATTTCTCATTACACCCTATATTCCCATTCACTCAGGAATATCCAAACACAGCTTTTAGAATTAACGTGTTTCCAAATCGCTGAATCTACACATAGATGCAACATTCTAAGGTGAACGAACACACAGCAGAGTAGTTTGAAATAGTCGTTTTTCCTATGGTTTACACGCGATCTTACCGCTAATTCTTATGTGCCTGTATATGGCTGGAAATATCTCTTTGTAGATTCTCCAAAGAAAGGGTTTCTGAACTGCTATACTCACATATGTGTTTAACTCTGTAAGTTGAATATAAACCTTGATAACCATTCTGCTAAATAGCTCCGTTTTTGTTTTAGAGCCAGATACTTCTCATTACACCCTATGCTCCCATTCACTCAGGGATATCCAAACGTAGCTTTTAAAAGAAACGTGTTTCTGACTCGCAAAATCTAAACATATCTGTAACTTCCTACGTTCAACGAGCACACAGCAGAGCAGTTTGAAAGAGACGTTTCTTCTGTGGTTTAGACCCGATCTTACTGCTATTTCTTATGTGCCTGTATATGGCTGGAAATATCTGTTTCCACATTCTCCAAAGACAGGGTTTCTGAACTGCCACATTCACAAATCTGTTTAACTCTGTAAGTTGAATATACACCCTGACAATCATTCTGCTAGATTGCTCCGTTTTTGTTTTAGAACCAGATATTTCTCAAAACACCCTATACTATCATTCACTCAGGAATATCCAAACCCAGCTTTCAGAAGAAACGAGTTTCAAACTCGCTGAATGTAAACATAGATGCAATTTCCTTAGGTGAACGAACACAGAGCAGAGCCGTTTGAAACAAACATTTCTCCTGTGTTTTAAACGGGATCTTACCTCTAATTCCCATATACCTGTATATGGCTGGAAATATCTGTTCTAGATTCTCCAAAGAAAGGATTTCTGAACTGCAAAGTTAACGCGTCAGTTTAACTCTGTAAGTTGAATATACACCCTGAGAATCACTCTGCTAGATAACTCCTTTTTTGTTTTAGAGCCAGATATTCCTCATTACACCCTATAGTCCCATCACTCAGGAATATCCAAACGCAACTGTTAATGAAACTTGTTTCTAACTCGCTGAATCTAAACATAGATGCAACTTCCTAAGGTGAATGAACACACAGCAGAGCAGTTTGCAATATACCTTTCACCTGTGTTTTAGACGTGATCTTACTGCTCATTCTTATAAACCTGTATATGGCTGGAAATATCTGTTTCTAGATTCTACAAAGAAAGGATTTCTGAACTGCAACATTAATACATCAGTTTTGCTCTGTAAGTTGAATATACACCTTGACAATCATTCTGCTACTTAGCTCCATCCTTGTTATTGAACCAGATGTTTCTCCTTACATCCTATAATCCAATTCACTCAGAATTATCCAAGCGAAGCTTTTAGAAGAATCGTGTTTCTAACTTGCTGAATCTAAACATATATGCAACTTCCAAAGGTGAATGAACACAGTGCAGAGCAGTTTCAAATATAAGTTTCTCCTGTGTTTTAGACGCGATCTAAAAGCTAATACTTATATACCTGTATAAGGCTGGAAATATCTGTTTCTAGATTCTCCAAAGAAAGGATTTCTGAACTGCAGCATTAGCACATATATTTAACTCTGTACTTTGAATATACACCTTGACAATCATTCTGCTATATAGCTCCGTTTTTGTTACAGAGCCAGATATTTCTCATTACACACTATACTCTCATTCACTCAGGAATATCCAAACGCAGCTTTTAGAAGAAACGTGTTTCTAACTCGCTGGATCTGAACATAGATGCCACTTCGTAAGGTGAACGAATACACAGCAGAGCAGTTTGAAATATACGTTTCTCTTGTGTTTTAGACGCGATCTCACCTCTAATTCTTATATACCTGTATATGGCTGAAAACATCTATTTCTAAATTCTCCAAAGAAAGATTTTCTGAACTGCAACATTAACACATCAGTTTAACTCTGTAAGTTGAATATTCACCTTAACAATCATTCTGCCAAATAGCTCCTTTTTTGTTTTGGAGCCAGATATTTCTCATTACACCCTATACTCCCATTCACTCAGGAATATCCAAACGCAGCTTTTAGAAGAAACGTGTTTCTAACTTGCTGAATCTAAACATGGATG
>NW_016108601.1:3260-7445 GCF_001604975.1 Cebus imitator | reverse complement strand
TTTTAGAGTCAGATATTTCTCATTACACCCTATACTGCCATTCACACAGAAAGATTCAAACGCAGCTGTCAGAAGAAACGTGATTCTAACTCGCTGAATCTAAATATACATGCAACTTCTAAGGTGAACGAACACACAGAAGAGCAGTTTGAAATGTATTCTTCTTCTGTGTTTTAGACGCGATCTTACCGCTAATTCTTATATAACTTGTTATGGCTGTAAATAACTGTTTCTAGATTCTCCAAAGAAAGGATTTCTTAACTGCAAAATTCACACATCAGTTTAACTCTGTAAGTTGAATATACACCTTGACAATCATTCTGCTAGATAACTTGGTTTTTCATTTAGAGCCAGATATTTCTCATGACACCCTATTCTCCCATTCACTCAGGAATATCCAAACGCAGCTTTTAGAAGAACGTGTTTCTAACTCACTGAATCTAAACATAGATGCAACTTCCTAAGGTGAAGGAACACTCAGCAGAGCAGTTTGAAAGATACGTTTCTCCTGTGGTTTAGAAGCGATCTTACCGCCAATTCTTAGGTGTCTGTATATGGCTGGAAATATCTCTTTCTAGATTCTCAAAAGAAAGGGTTTCTTAACTGCTACATTCACACATCTGTTTAACTCCATAAGTTGAATAAACACCTTTATAATCATTCTGCTAGATAGCGCCGTTTTTCTTTTAGAACCAGATATTTCTCATTACACCCTATATTCCCATTCACTCAGGAATATCCAAACGCAGCTTTTAGAAGAAACGTGTTTCTAAATCGCTGAATGTAAACATAGATGCAACTTCCTAAGGTGAACGAACACACAGCAGAGGATTTGAAAGAGACGTTTCTCCTGTGGTTCAGACGCGATCATACCGCTAATTATTATGTTTCTCTATATGGCTGGAAATATCTGTTTCTAGATTCTGAAAGAAATGATTTCTGAATTGCTACATTCAACCATCTGTTTAAATCTGTAAGTTTAATATACACCTTGACAATCTTTATGCTAGATAGCTCCGTTTTGTTTTAGAGCCAGATATTTCTCATTACACCATATGCATCCATTCGGTCACGAATATTCAAAGGCAGCTTTTAGAAGAAACGGGTTTCTAACTCGCTGAATCTAAACATAGATGCAATTTCCTAAGGTGAACAAAAACACAGCAGAGCAGTTTGAAATATGTCTTTCTCCTGTTATTTAGACGCGATCTTACCGCTAATTATCATGTACCTGTATATGCTTGTAATTATCTGTTTCTAGATTTTCCAAACAAAGGATTTCTGAACTGGAACATTAACACATCAGTTTAACTTTGTAAGTAGAATATAGACCTTCACAATCATTCTGCTAAATAGCTCCGTTTTTATTTTAGAGGCAGATATTTCTCTTTACACCCTATACTCCCATTGACTCAGGAATATACAAACGGAGCTTTTAGAACAAACGTGTTTATAACTCGCTGGATCTAAACATAGATGGCACTTCCTAAGGTCAGCGAACACACAGCAGGCAGTTTGAAATATACATTTCTCCTGTATTTTAGACGCGATTTTACCGCTAATTCCGATATACCTGTATGTGGTTGGAGATATGTGTTTCTCCATTCTCCAAAGAAGGGATTTCTGAACTGTAACATTTACACGTCAGTTGTACTCGGTAAGTTGAATATACACCTTGACAATCATTTTGCTGTATAGCTCCGTTTTTGTTTAAAGCCAGATGTTTCTCATTGCTCCTTATACTCCCACTCACTCAGCAATATCCACCCGCAGCTTTTAGAAGAAACGTGTTTCCAACTCTCTGAATCTAAAGGTATATGAAACTTCCTAAGGTGAATGAACAAAAAGCACAGCAGTTTGAAATATACGTTTCTACTTTGTTTTAGACGCCATCATACCGCTAATTCTTATATGCCTGTATATGGCTGAAAACATCTGTTTCTAAATTCTCCAAAGAAAGATTTTCTGAACTGGAACATTAACACATCAGTTTAACTCTGTAAGTTGAATATACACCTTGACAATCATTCTGCTAGATAGCACCGTTTTTGTTTGAGAGCCAGATATTTCTCATTACACCCTATACTCCCATTCTCTCAGGAATATCCAAACTCAGCTTTTAGAAGAAACGTGTTTCTAACTCGCTGAATCTAAACATAGATGCAACTCCCTTAGGTGAAAGAACACGCAGCAGAGCAGTTGGATAAATATGTTTCTCCTGTGTTTTAGACGCGATCTTACCGCTAATTCATATATACCTCTTTATGGCTGAAAACATCAATTTCTAGGTTACACAAAGAAAGATTTTCTCAACTGCAATATTAACACATCAGTTAATCTCTGTAAGTTGAATATAAACCTTGACACTCATTCTGCTTGATAACTCCATTTTTGCTTTAGAGCCAGATATTTCTCATTACACCCTATACTCCCTTTCACTCAGGAATATCCAAACGCAGCTTATAGAAGAAACATGTGTATAACTCGTTGAATCTGAACATAGATGCAGCTTCATAAGGAGAACGAGAACACAGCAGAGCAGTTTGAAAGAGACGTTTCTCCTGTGGTTTAGACGAGATCTTAGCGCTAATTCTTATGTTCCTGTATATGGCGGGTAATATGTGTTTCTAGATTCTGGAAAGAAAGGGTTTCTGAACTGCTGAATTCACACAATTGTTTAACTCTAAACGTTGAAAATACACCTTGACAATCATTCTGCTAGATAGTTCCGTTTTTGTTTTAGAGCCAGATATTTCTCATTACACCCTATACTCCCATTCACTCAAGAATATCCAAACTCAACTTTTAGAAGAAACATATTTCTAACTCGCTGAATCTTAACATACATGCAACCTCCTAAGGTGAACGAGCACACAGCAAAGTGGTTTGAAAGAGACGTTTCTCCTGTGTTTTAGACGCGATCTTACCGGTAATTCTTAAGTGCCTGTGTATGGCTGGAAATATACTCCTAAATTATCCAGGGAAAGGGATTCTGAACTGCTACATTCACACATCTGTTTAAATCTGTAAGTTGAATATACACCTTGACAATCATTCTGCTAGATAGCTCCGTTTTTGTTTTAGAGCCAGATATTTCTCATTACAACCTATACTCCCATTCACACAGGAATATCCACACACAGCTTTTAGAAGAAACGTGTTTGTAACTCACTGAATCTAAACATAGATGCAACTTCCTAAGGTGAACGAGCACACAGCAGAGCAGTTTGAAAGAGAGGTTTTTCCTGTGGTTTAGACGCGAACTTACCGTTAATTCTTATGTTCCTGTATATGGTGGAAAATATCTGTTTCTAGATTCTCCAAAGGAAGGGTTTCTGAACTGATAGATTCCAATATCTGTTTAACTCTGTAAGTTGAATATACACGTCGACAATCATTCTGCTAGATAGCTCCGTTTTTGTTTTGAGAACCAGATATATCTCATTACACCATACACTGCCATTCACTCAGGAATATCCAGACGCAGCTGTTAGAAGAAACGTGTTTCAAACTCGCTGAATCTAAACATGGATGCAACTTCCTAAGGTGAACGAGCACACAGCAGCCCAGTTTGAAAGAGACGTTTCTCATGTGGTTTAGACGCGATCTTATCGCTAATTCTTATGTGCTTGTATATGGCTGAAAATATGTTTCCATATTATCCAAAGAATGGGTTTCTGACCTACTACATTCACACATCTGTTTAACTCTGTAAGTTGAATATACACCTGGACAATCATTCTGCTAGATAGCTCCGTTTGTGTTTTAGAGCTAGATATTTCTCATTACACCCTATACTCTCATTCACTCAGGAATATCGAAACCCAGCTTTTAGAAGAAACGTGTTTCTAACTCGCTGAATCTGAACATAGATGTAATTTTCTTTCTTCTTTTTTTTCCCATTTATTTATTTTTTATTGCATTTTAGGTTTTGGGGCACATGTGAAGAACATCCAAAATTGTTTCATAGGAAAACACGTGGCAGTGTGATTTGCTGCCTTCCTCCCCATCACCTACATCTTGCATTTCTCCCCTTGCTATCTCTCCCCAGCTTCCCACCCCCCACCGTCCCTCCCATATTTCCCCCCAACTGACCCCAGTGTGTAGTGCTCCCCTCCCTGTGTCCATGTGTTCTCATTGTTCAACACCCGCCTATGAGTGAGAATATGCGGTGTTTGATCTTCT
>NW_016108601.1:0-1545 GCF_001604975.1 Cebus imitator | reverse complement strand
CTTGCGTATGTTGAACCAGGCTTGCATCCCCGGAATGAAGCCTACTTGATCATGGTGGATAAGCTTTTTGATGTGCTGTTGCAATCGGCTTGTCAGTATTTTATTGAAGATTTTTGCGTCTATGTTCATCATGGATATTGACCTGAAGTTTTCTTTTCTTGTTGAGTCTCTGCCGGGTTTTGGAATCAGGATGATGTTGGTCTCATAAAATGATCTGGGAAGGATTCCCTTTTTTTGGATTATTTGGAATAGTTTCAGAAGGAATGGTACCAGCTCCTCTTTGTATGTCTGGTAGAATTCAGCTGTGAAACCATCTGGACTTGGGCTTTTTTTGGGTGGTAGGCTCTTAATTGCTGCCTCAACTTCAGACCTTGTTATGGGTCTGTTCAGGGTTTCGGTTTCTTCCTGGTTTAGGCTTGGGAGGAGGCAAGTGTCCAGGAATTTATCCATTTCTTCCAGGTTTACTAGTTTATGTGCATACGTTGTTTGTGATAATCTCTGATGATGGTTTGAATTTCTGTGGAATCTGTGGTGATATCCCCTTTATTGTTTTTTATTGCATCAATTTGGTTATGCTCTCTTTTCTTTTTTATTAATCTGGCTAGTGGTCTATTTTGTTGATCTTTTCAAAGAACCAGCTCCTGGATTTATTGATTTTTTGAAGTGTTTTTTGTCTCTCTATCTCCTTCAGTTCTGCTCTGATCTTTGCTATTTCTTGTCTTCTGCTAGGTTTTGAGTTTTTTTGATCTTGCTCCTCTAGCTCTTTCAATTTTGATGATAGGGTGTCAATTTTAGATGTCTCCTTTCTTCTCATGTGGGCACTTCTTACTATATATTTTCCTCTAGAGACTGCTTTAAATGTGTCCCAGAGATTCTGGTATGTTGTGTCTTCATTCTTGTTCTTTTTGAAGAACATCTTTATGCCTTCATTTCATTGTTTATCCAATCACCATTCAAGAGCAAGTTGTTCAGTTTCCATGAAGCTGTGCGGTTCTGAGTTAGTTTTTGAATTCTGAGTTCTAACTTGATTGCTCTGTGGTCTGAGAGACTGTTTCTTATGATTTCCCTTCTTTTGCATTTCCTGAGGCATGATTTACTCCCAATTATGTGGTCAATTTTAGAGTAGGTGTGATGTGGTGCTGAGAAGAATGTATATTCTGTCGATTTGGGGTGGAGAGTTCTGTAAATGTCTATTAGGTTTGCTTGGTCCAGGTCTGAGTTCAAGTCCTGGATATCCTTGTTAATTTTCTGTCTGGTTGATCTGTCTAGGATTGACAGTGGGCTGTTAAAGTCTCCCACTATAATTGTGTGGGAGCCTAAGTCTCTTTGTAAGTCATTAAGAACTTGCCTTATGTATCTGGGGGCTCCTGTATTTGGTGCGTATATATTTAGGATCGTTAGCTCTTCTTGTTGCATTGATCCTTTTACCATTATGTAATGTCCTTCTTTGTCTCTTTTGATCTTTGTTGCTTTAAAGTCTATTTTATCAGAAATGAGAATTGCAACTCCTGCTTTTTTTTGCTCTCCATTTGCTTGGTAAATCTT
>NW_016108600.1:16429-19032 GCF_001604975.1 Cebus imitator | reverse complement strand
CTGCCTCTGTTACTAAATATCATATTAACATTTCCTCTTGCTGCTGAAGCTATTCCACTGATTTATTCTATTACCCACTGAGTGTTTCAGAACTGTGTACTAGTACCAAGTATTTTCACTGCCTCTTAACCCTCCATATCTTTTCTATGTGGCCCTCATTCTTCTAATGCCATTTTCAGATACCATCATTTTAGGATCTGCTATTTTCCTCCAAAAGGAGGCACAAGAACATTTTCGCAGGCTGAAAAAAGTTTACTTTTTCACGGTCTGTTGCCAAAAGTTTGATACTCTGCCTGAGAACCTCCTTTTTAACGGATATTCTGCACTCTTCTCTCCAGTGTCAGAAGGGTCTATGATGTCCCTAGGTGACTAGAAGAAAAGGTAAAAAGATACCATGTGAATAACAAAGCACAGAGAAAGCAGATGAAACCAGCCCAATAGTCCATAGATAGTTGTTTTGGGATAAATGTAGAAATTGATCCTTCTACTGCTACAATTTGAAACTTATGATTGTGTAACCTAAGTTCCTTCTTCAGGAAAGAAGCTTCAGCCTTCTCAAAAAAGTATCAAAGAACTGAAACTCATCAGATCACCCCACCAGATGCCTCTTTGTCCCTCCCTAATACTTGTTTTCTTACACATTGTTACATTTATTCCCTGCTATATAAAACCCTAGTTTTAGTCAGGGAGATGGATTTGAGACTGAGCTCCCATCTCCTTGGCTGCAGCACCCAATTGAAGTCTTCTTCCTTGGTAATACTTGTCATCACAGTCATTGGCTTTCTAGGGAACAGCAGCACCTAGACTGAACCCCTGGTATTTTGATAACAGAGTTGAAGCTCCCAGTCATAGAGTGGATTGCTATTTAAAAAAGGAACTTATCTTCCTTTTTCAAAACTGTGGTTTTCTATTTCTCCAATACATAAGTAGAACTTTGGCCACTGGTCATAGTAAGAATAGAAAATTAAAAATACCATTCAGTACATTTTGTTTCACTATGATTTTATTTGGCAGAAATAGGCTGTCAGTGAATTATTTAGAGCAAAACATGAGGCATGTGTGTTACATTCTAAATTGACACTTACTGTGGTCCAATTGACTTGTTGAGCTAGGTCTGTAACTCAGTGTGACAATGGAGGAAGCTGCAATACTTTGAATGGTAACGTGGTCCTTCAAAAAAGGCCCGCCTAAAATAAAAATAAGAAAATGTTACTTTAATAGAATTTTAAAGCATAATGATAAAGAATTTCTTAATGTAAAATCAACAAAAGCTAATGATCAATTTAATATGAAAATTACAATGTACAAGAAATCTTCAAAGTAAAATAAAATGTGAACAATCCCATTTTATAACATATATCTGGCAAATTTTCAAATGCACAGTGGTTTCCCAATACCATNTTAATTATTTCACTGCCTCTCTTACTAAATATCATGTTAAGATTTCCTCTTGCTGCTGAAGCTATTCCACTGATTTATTCTATTACCCACTGAGTGTTTCAGTACTGTGTACTAGCACCAAGTATTTTCACTGCCTCTTAACCCTCCATATGTTTTCTATGTGGCCCTCATTCTTGTAATGCCATTTTCAGATACCATCATTTTAGGATCTGCTAAAGGAGATCCTAAAGGAGGCACAAGAACATTTTCACAGGCTGAAAAAGTTTACTTTTTCATGGTCTATTGCCAAAAGTTTGTTACTCTGCCTGAGAACCTCCTGTTTAATGGATATTCTGTACTCTTCTCTCCAGTGTCAGAAGGGTCTATGATGTCCCTAGGTGACTAGAAGGACAAGGTAAAAAGATACCATGTGAATAACAAAGCACAGAGAAAGCAGATGAAACCAGCCCAATAGTCCATAGATAGTTGTTTTGGGATAAATGTAGAAATTGATCCTTCTACTGCTACAATTTGAAACTTACATTTGTGTAACCTAAGTTCCTTCTTCAGGAAAGAACCTTCAGCCTTCTCAAAAAAGTATCAAAGAACTGAAACTCATCAGATCACCCCACCAGATGCCTCCTTGTCCCTCCCTACTACCTGTTTTCTTACACATTGTTACATTTATTCCCTGCTACATAAACCCCCAGTTTTAGTCAGGGAGATGGGTTTGAGACTGAGCTCCCATCTCCTTGGCTGTAGCACCCAATTGAAGTCTTCTTCCTTGGCAATACTTGTCATCACAGTCATTGGATTTCTAGGGAGCAGCAGCACCTAGACTGAACCCCTGGTATTTTGGTAACAGAGTTGAAGCTCCCAGTCATAGAGTGGATTGCTATTTAAAAAAGGAACTTATCTTCCAATTTCAAAACTGTGGTTATCTATTTCTCCAATATGTAAGTAGAACTTTGGCCACTGGTCATATTAAGAATAGAAAATTAAAAATACCATTCAGTACATTTTGTTTCACTATGATTTCATTTGGCAGAAATAGGCTGTAAGTGAATTATTTAGAGCAAAACATGAGGCATGTGGGTTACATTCTAAATTGACACTTACTGTGGTCCAACTGACTTGTTGACCTAGGTCTGTAACATACAGTGTGACAATGGAGGAAGCTGCAATACTTTGAATGGTAACGTGGTCCTTCAAAAAAGGCGGCC
>NW_016108600.1:12427-13589 GCF_001604975.1 Cebus imitator | reverse complement strand
AAATATACAAGTGGCCTTTGAGAAAAGACAGCAGGCTTTAGGAAGTGACAGCCAGCAAAAACACAGGGACTTCTCTCATGCAACTTCGAAGAACAAGCAAACATAAAACGCAAACTTTTCTGAAAACACAAGTGGTTTGTGTCAAGAGTCTTCACATGAGAATTCAGTTCATCCAACACTCTGATTCCATTCTTATAATATCCTAATCAGAGAATCCAATCATAATATGGCTTCAATTTAATAAATGATAGTTTTTTTGTACTGCTAAATTTGTGAGCATTTGTTACATAGCAATAGAAAACTGTTGCAACGTGGATCAAAGTGAAGACTCTGACATCGAAAAGGTCAGTAGTAGTATGATAATTGTGTATAAGAACAACATAATGTTAATAAGGTCAAAAAATTCAGCTGATTTTGTATCACTCGAAGTATGCTGAAAATATGTTTCCAATATGCATCTATCATCACCCTTAAAAAAGGAATTAGTTTCTACGCTTCTATCATCCTTGCCAGCTTCAAAGAACAGAATTTTTTTTTTTTACAAAAAGGAGCTGGCCACATATACACACTCCTTGAATGTGGGCTAATTAGTGATTGGTGGGACAAGTGATCATTTGCCAATTCCAAGCCTGGATTTCAACAATTCTTTAGTACCTCTGCTCATTTTTATACCTCTGCTTCCAACTTGTGAGTAACTCCAGACTATTTTGCTAAGGAGTAACGGACCACATAGAACCAAGGAGATTTCATGAAAGTTGTTGTCATTATAGACCAATCATTCCCTAACAGCCCAGCAGCTGACTGCAGCTGCATGCATGAGCCTAGTCAAGTTCAGTTAAATATAGCACAGCTCAGCAGAGACACAGAGCTAAAGAACTGGTTAAAATTTTACCCATGAAAATCAATGGTTGCTATTTTATTTGTGTTTTAGAGATTTCTATTATTTGAGGAAGCTGTAGAAGTCGCTAATATTCACATAAGATTAACAATTCTAGTAAGTATATTTTGGGAGCGAACATGTATAAATATTAAGACCCTGTTTTGTTTTGGTATTGTCTTTAATTTTTAAGTTCAGTGTCTGTGATAATTAAGAAATGGCAATACCATGTATTTTCCCCAGAAGTTAAGAAATATTGCCGAATGAACCAATAAAATTAATTAT
>NW_016108600.1:8824-9899 GCF_001604975.1 Cebus imitator | reverse complement strand
GTGGCTTTAAGGATGAGATCCCCAAACTTTTTAAAGGTTTAAATGGTTAAGTTACATTCAGTGGCTGAACGACCAGGCTAACAGGCTCACCGACCTGGCCAAGACCCAGAGCGTCATGTACGACCTTATGTCGGAGCTGCACGCACAGCACAAGGAGCTGGAGGCTCACCAGGCCACCCTGGAAAGCCGTCTGGATGCCCTGGGCACCTCTCTGCAGGCCCTGCCCAGCCTCATCGTCCAAGCCATACACCCGCCCCTGCTGCCCCTGCCTTCCCGGCCCGGACCTGGCCCCCCAGACCAGGCGGCCCGGAGCTCCCCATGCCGGTGGCTGCCCGTGGCCACCTCAGACTGCGGGTGACGGCCCTGCCCGCCACCAGACCCCTAAATCTTGGCCATCGTGTGGCTGCCACCTCCGTGAAGCCCTGTACCATGGCGCCTCTTGGAGTTCAAGAAGCCAGCGCTGAGTCGGGCTGAGTGGACTGGGGCCTGCCCTGCCCAGACTGTCCGGGCAGAGGGCAAGGTTGGACCACGGGTGAGGGCAGGGGAGCCCGGAGCTGCCTCTGGCCACCTGGTCCCCCAACTCTCCCCAGGCCCCAGATGGGCATGGAGCAGCCCAGGAGGGGTCCATGCTCGTTCTGAATAAAGCAGGACCCGCGCGCCCAGTGGCTGCCTGTGTGGGTGGCTGGGAGGTACCAGTGATGTCCCAGGAGGTAGACCCCCAATCCCGGGCACCAAGATGAATGTGGGAATCAAAGAAGCCCGTTCCCATCACTGGTCTAGCCTAGAAGCCTAGTCTAGAAGCCCCATCTCCCTCTGGGCTGGAGCTCAGTCAGGGACAACTCTCTAGAGACATCTGTGCCAGAGGGCGTGGACATCCTTCAGAGGGTGTGGCCCAGCCCTGGCCAGAAGCACCCCTCCCCTTCAACCAATCACGTTGATGGATGCCCACCATGTGCCAGGTCCCAGCGGGGCCCGTGGGGGAGGTGACCTGGGTGAGGAAGGTCATTTGGGTTTTTGTGAGATGTGTATTGAGCACCTGCCGTCTATAGAGAATGTGATGCTGTCAATTACCAAA
>NW_016108600.1:4921-6103 GCF_001604975.1 Cebus imitator | reverse complement strand
TGGCAGCACACAGACAAGTTGAGTTTGAGCCGAATGCATAAGCCCTTTAGAAATAAAACGTTAATCTACCAGGAATTTGGGATTCTTGGCTCTGGTAGAAATGTTCACAAAGCTGACTCTTAATTTGTAAATAGGCTCCATGAAGTTGTCTCTGGAAGTAGAATTTATTTTCCCTAACATAATTTCTTAAAAAGGGGGGAAAAAAAAGGGCTATGATAAACAGCTGCATTTGCCAATTTGTGTGTACGCTTTGGGGCAAGATCAAAATACCTTTCTGTTTTTTGTTCCTCTCCACCACCTTCTTCACCAGTGGTGAAGTTTAACTCGATCCCATTTGTCTATTTTGGCTTTTGTTCTCAATGCTTTTGGTGTTTTAGTCATGAAGTCCTTGCCTATGCCTGTGTCCTGAATGGTTTTTGCCTAGGTTGTCTTCTAGGTTTTTATGGTGTTAGGTCTTATGTTGAAGTCTTTAATCCATCTGGAGTTAATTTTAGTATAAGGTGTCAGGAAGGGGTCCAGTTTCTGGCTTCTGCACACTGCTAGCCAGTTTTCCCAACACCATTTATTAAACAGGGAATCCTTTCCCCATTGCTTGTTTTTGTCAGGTTTGCCAAAGATGAGATGGTTGTAGATGTGTGGCGTTGCCTCCAGGGCCTCTGTTCTGTTCCATTGGTCTAGATCTCTGTTTTGGTACCAGTACCTTGCTGTTTTGATTACTGTAGCCTTGTAGTATAGTTTGAAATCAGGTAGTGTGATGCCTCTGGATTTGTTCTTTTTGCTTAGGATTGCTTATGCCCCATGAGCCCATGAAGCTATCACATTTAAAGACAAATAGACCTCTTCTGAACAGCAGTGTACAGCTGGGAGACATAAGCATGAAGTGAAGAAGCCAAGACATCAGGTGTGGATGTGTGCCTTTTATTTTAGAACCTCATCTCAAGCATACTCTTTACCCCCCCCAAAAAATCAGCAGCGAAGGCAACGCCTCATGTTACACCTCCCCAGGAAGAACAGGGGTAAATAAAGAGGAGAAATTAACACCTTTTTCCTGGCCTTTTCTTAGAGGACCCAACAGGAGGCAAAGACGCACACCTGCAATTGGCACTGTTATTTTATTAGTACGAGTATACTGAAACAATAAACTTGTACTGGTATACAGACAATTTATTTAAAACAATTTTG
>NW_016108600.1:0-1060 GCF_001604975.1 Cebus imitator | reverse complement strand
GTTTTCACTGTTCCATCACGTACCACTTGCTTTTGTTTTATCTGCCTGGATAAATTAGCCAGCAAAGCATCATAAATATCCTTAGCTAGCAAGTGTTGCTTTCCTCAGGGAAAGTTCTCTTTCTGATATTCTTGTTAGTTTGAGGTTTAAGTTAACTCATATGTGGCCACTGGGATTTCATTCATGCTGTAGAAATGCTATTCTTGATACCCTGTTTTCCTGTAGTAGCAGAGTGTCTTGACAGTGTTGAGTGTCGAAAAGATGCAAGTCTCTGTTTCATTCAACTTTGTATTCGATGTACAGCAACCTTTGATTCCTCTTTCTTCTGTGGCCGTAAGGATGTCCACAACTGCAAAATGAGGTAGAAGAGAGAAGGACCATGTTCCTTCCTCAGTTTTCCACCGAAAGTGCCCGTTCCGCATGGCTGGAGAGGTCCCAGGAAACTTCCCATCGTGGGGAAGTAAGACCTCTTTAAAAGTTTTTTGTTGTTGTTGTTGCTGTTGTTGTTGTTGTTGTTTTTCAGATAAGGAAAGAAGCAGCCTGGGAAGACTGGGAATTTCTCAAAGCCACTAGAAAATGAGTAGCAAAGCCAGATCCCAAACCCAGGAATGGAATCTAGGAGCATCCAACTTTATTTCTGCCATGTCACCTCAGATCTGTCTTGTTTCGTACGGCTTCTTCTGCCCTAGAGATGACATAAGCTGGAGCTGAAAAGGAGGAAATTATACTCTGGTGAATTTATATTACTTAATAAAAAGCACTTGGGGGAAGAAAGATATTGATTAAGAAATTGTCACTAATTATGTATATTCTTCTCGGTGCCACTGTCGTATTTCAAGACGCCAGAAAAAGAGTGAGATACAGAAAGATGGTTAGTATGTCAGTCTCACTTTAACACAGTTTTTCACTAGGGGTGACTTGTCATTTTTTTGTTTTGCTTTTGTTTTGCTTTTGTTTTTAGAGACAGGGTCTTGCTCTGTTGCCCAGGCTGGAGTGTAGTAGCACCATCATAGTCAAACTCATGAGCTCAAGTGATCCTCCCATCTCAGCCTCCTGAGTA
>NW_016108599.1:19268-20385 GCF_001604975.1 Cebus imitator | reverse complement strand
GTGTGTGTGTGTGTGTGTGTGTGTGTGTGTGTGTGTATCTACAGCATATCTATATCTATATCTATATATTTCGAGATGATAAAGGTTAAACCACGAAGGATTGGACCCCAGGAATTCCCAGCTGGTTTTGACGGGAGGCATAAGGTAGTGGTCCCAGGAAGCAAAGGGGTTTTCCATTTAAGAGGGAACAGGTAACCCTCCTCTCTCTGCAAGAGAGCATGGCTTCCATGGGAACCAGACAGGAAGAGAGCAGCTGGTGTTCATTGCACTGGACAGACAGGAGCCGAGGAAGACAGAGACTCAGCTGCTTCTGTATGGGACAGTCTTCACAGGACACACACAGAACCAAAGACAGCTGCCACGCCGTGTGTCTAAGCTGGGTTGTATTTACCATACTGTGGCCAAGGAAATACAGGTGTCTGAGCCACGGTAGACTCCGGAGATGGTGTGCCTTCTAGATTTTTTTACATTTTCACATTGTGACATGAAATATACATTTTTCCAGGTACTTTTCTTGGTGTTTAACTTGGCTAGATGCTTCCTAATTCCTCTGCTTCTTGCCCCTTTGCTGTTTATCTTCTCTAACAAGAGTCTAAAGACAACCATATAGAAAGCGACTTTGCATCTCGTCCTGGCTTCGCTACAGGGGACGACAGGTCTCCTCTGTGTGTGCAGGAAGTCCCTAGCATTAGTGAGGTCATTGAGGGTCATGCTAAAGGTACCATGAAGACAATGGACAAGCATGTTAACGGGGCTATTTCCTCGTTGGTGAGCGTGTGAAATCAGTGCACTCTGCAGCTGTCTGTATCCTGCATCTGGAATCTGTGACTACCCTGACCTCCCTTACGTTCTTTCTGAGACCTTTTCCATGTTTCACCTCCCATTACCCGCTCCTGATTATTTAGTGTTACCTGGGGGCAGCTGATTCCCATATTTTCTCGACCTCCTCATCTGTCCCATCTTCATCCTCCTCTTCATCACTTTCTGGAACTACAGAAGCATCTATTCAGATATTTCCCACTTCACCCACTGGAATCACAGTCAGCCCTATGTGTACTGAGACACGATCATGCATATATGGGTCTGCATTGTACTGAAAACTCTCATATTTTATCTT
>NW_016108599.1:12048-15498 GCF_001604975.1 Cebus imitator | reverse complement strand
TTTGTGTATATACCCTGAAAACGTGTGTGAGCATATATTTTGAGAAGTCTTGTAACCCAATGCTATTTTGTTGTTTTCATTTAGTTTTCCCATATATTGAAAAGGAACAGGGCCATGAACGGTTCTTATGGAATATTGTTGAAGATACACACACACACACACACACACACACACATACACACACACACAAACACACACACTCACACACTTGGTATAACACCATTGATGTGTGTTATAGCAAATAGAAACTAGTAAGATCACGGTCGTGGTCGGGGTGGTTGATGATGCTCATTGTCTCTCACTGTGACCTGGTCTTGCCCCTCCACTTACCCTTGTCCTGCTGAAGCATTTCCACACACCGTCCAATTCTGTCAGTGATTCAGCCTCTTCTCTAAGCTCCCTGAAAAGGTTCCAGGTCTCAGGATGTCAGACACATTCCAGATACAAAAGCAACCCACACCGCAGAGCCACTGAACTCCAGCCTGGGTGACAGACCTAGACTCCGACTGGTAAAGGATTTTCGTGAATGGGCCGACACTGCAGGGGCAGAAATGTTCTGTGGTCCGGACTCACTGCTGCAGGACTTGCCCCGGGACCTTCTTACCAAGAGCATCGGTGGAGCCTCCACTTCCAATGTCACTGTCGCCTTGACTGCCAAGACGCTAGGCCTGCTGGTGGACAAAGAAGGTGTCCTCGGCAATTTCACCAACGAGAAAGGTCATGAAATGGCCTCCGACCTTCATCATTCCTACTGCTGACCTCCTCTGTCGCTTCGCTTCCACCGCTCCCCACCGCTTTGCTTCCCTTTCCTTCCCATACACACATACACCATTTTTATTTCAGGGCTATTTCCCCACATCTCTTCTTTCTGCCAAAACCACATGGGCTGGGGGACAGGGCTAGATGGACAGACACCTCCCCTTACCCATACCCCTCCTGAGTGTGGTTGGAAAACTTTTTGTTTTGCAGATTTGGGTTTTTTTTCCTGAGTAAAAAAGATTCTACTAAAAAAAGGTAAATAACTATACATATGTGGGCATATCATTTGCATCTGTATTCTTTCACTGTGATATATTTATGGATACTCACGCCAGTCCTATCCTATCGTTTTGAAATCACTCTAGCTTTAAAATCAGGTTTGAAATCTAGCAGAGTAAGTCCTCCAACCTATTGCTTCTTCAAGTTCAACTTGCCCATTCTAGGTCCTTTAATTTTCAAATACATTTTAAAATTAGCTTTTAAATTTCTCTAAAATCTCCTACGGGAAGTATTAATCTGAATTGTGGTGCTGGAATGTGCTAACCAAATTGAGTCTTCCAGTCAATGAACATGATATGTATTTCTCTATGTAGTCTTCTTGAATTTTCTCGCCAATTGCTTTTAGGGGACTTGTACCTGTATGTGTATTCTTAATCATGTAGTGATTCTGGATATTAATCTCTTTTATGTTTTATTGCATTTCATTTTTAACCTGCTAATTGTTAGTATGCAGAAATGATTATCAAATCAGCTTCATAAAGGTGTGATTTAAGTACTAGAGACCGCTCCAGTTTAAAATGTGTAATTCAGGCCAGGTTTAGCAATGTATACACTAATGGAACTACTGCCACAAGCAAGACAGAGGAATTTCCATAAGCCCCAAAGTCTCCTGTACCCCTTTTCAGTTCATCAGTCTTTCAACCCTCAGCCCCAGTGAGTCACTGCCACTTTAGAAGTTTGTAACCATTTTCTATAAATGAAATGTTACCTATGTTATTTGTTTCTGCCTTCTTTCATGCATCAACTTAACTTAGAAATCCATCCATATGAGTGTTTCCTTTAACAGTTAATGCCTTGTAATTGCTGAGTAGTGTTCCTTTGTGTGACTATACCACATTTGTTCATACATCCACTTGTTATGGGACAGTTCTATCATTCCAGGTATGGGTTATCATGAAGAAACTATCATGGGCAACCACACGTGGCAGGCCAGGTCTCACTGACACAGGCTTCCATAAGAACTGTTTGAGTACCAACTGAGTGATTAAGCTAAATTTTAAAATCACACACACACACACACACACACACACACACACAAACAGTGGCTTTATACAAANCTCTTGTGGGTTCAAAATCATCAAGGTAGAGACAGTTTCCCAAAATGTTATATTTTCTTAGTGGTCTTCAGGAAGTCACCACATCTTCTCTAAGTTAAAACAGATCTTAAGGCTTTTCCAAACATGAAAGATGTCAGACTTTTAGATGGCCATGGTATCTTCTGGATTCTGCATTTCTTTTCTGTACCTACTGAAAAGTTAATGAATAATTTATTTTTAAAAATATTTTCTCCCCTGGCTTGGTATTCTCCTCACTGCATCCCATTATTCTGTTCATTTCTTTTCTCTCACTGAGGCAGCATCTTGGCTTTTCATTACACTTACGACCAGTTCACACCCCTAAGTGCGAATCTCCTCCTCTATCTGTGCGTGGATTTGTTGCTTTGATGTCACTGAACACCTTTTTCATACTTGTCACTTCCCAATATCATTCTGTCTCACAGGAGCTCTTTTCAAGGTATCAAGTGATCAAAATCATTTGTGTATATACCCTGAAAACGTGTGTGAGCACATATTTTGAGAAGTCTTGTAACCCAATGCTATTTTGTTGTTTTCATTTAGTTTTCCCATATATTGAAAAGGGACAGGGCCATGAACGGTTCTTATGGAATATTGTTGAAGATACACACACACACACACACTTGCTATAACACCATTGATGTGTGTTATAGCAAATAGAACCTGGTAAGATCACGGTCATGGTCGGGGTGGTTGATGATGCTCATTGTCTCTCACTGTGACCTGGTCTTGCCCCTCCACTTACCCTTGTCCTGCTGAAGCATTTCCACACACCGTCCAATTCCGTCAGTGATTCGGCCTCTTCTCTAAGCTCCCTGAAAAGGTTCAAGGTCTCAGGATGTCAGACACATTCCAGATACGAAAGCAACCCACACCGCAGAGCCACTGAACTCCAGCCTGGGTGACAGAGCTAGACTCCGACTGGTAAAGGATTTTCGTGAATGGGCCGACACTGCAGGGGCAGAAATGTTCTGTGGTCCGGACTCACTGCTGCAGGACTTGCCCCTGGACCTTCTTACCAACAGCATCGGTGGAGCCTCCACTTCCAATGTCACTGTCGCCTTGACTGCCAAGACGCTAGGCCTGCTGGTGGACAAAGAAGGTGTCCTCAGCAATTTCACCAATGAGAAAGATCATGAAATGGCCCCCGACCTTCATCTTTCCTACTGCTGACCTCCTCTGTCGCTTCCCTTCCACCGCTTCCCACAGCTTTGCTCCCCTTTCCTTCCCATACACACATACACCATTTTTATTTCGGGGCTATTACCCCACATCTCTTCTTACTGCCAAAACCACATGGTCTGGGGGACAGGGCTAGATGGACAGACACCTCCCC
>NW_016108599.1:8133-11052 GCF_001604975.1 Cebus imitator | reverse complement strand
CCCATGTGCTTTATATGCTCACCAACCTGTGGTATTTTCGGCCTTTTTAATTGTAGCCATTCTCATGGGGATGTTCTGGTGTCTCGTTGTTGTATTGACTGATCTCTCCCTGATGACTAGTGGAGCATCTTTTTATGTGCTGATGGACCATTCATGTATTTTCTTTTCTGTATCTATTCAAGTCTTTTGAGAAATGGTTTCATTATGCTGTTTCTCATATCAAACTGCATCATATGTATACTCTTAAAAAAATCCTTTGTTGGCAATAAGTATAATATCTCCTATATTGTGGCTTCTTTTTGTGTTCCCTATTGGAGATAATGATACAAACCTTCAAAAAGTTAAATATATATATATATATATATATATATATATATATATCTTAATTACTTAGACATGGACGTGAGGATCTATTTTTGAATTCTGTCTTCTGTTTCACTGATATATGTTCTTTTACTTTTTTCAACAAAATGCAT
This sequence comes from Cebus imitator, assembly GCF_001604975.1. Lineage (NCBI taxonomy): Eukaryota > Metazoa > Chordata > Mammalia > Primates > Cebidae > Cebus > Cebus imitator. Next base: position 10,576 of record NW_016108599.1, on the reverse strand, counting down.
GATCCTGATTTTCACAGCTGTACAGTAATTCTGGAAATAGGTAGTCAATTTTTTCATCATTGTTCTTTTATAATATTGCTCTCTTACTATTCTTGATCATTGACATTTCCATATAAATGGTAGAGTCAGCTTGTAAATTTCTACCAAAATGCCAGTTGGAATTTTTCTTAGAATTGCACTGAACCTGAACACCAATTTGGGAAGAACTGACTTTTTAACTATAGCAACTCTTCTGATCCATGGCAAGGTTTATCTTCCCTGCCAATTTAGTTCTTTTATAATTCCTCAAAGCAGTTTTTTGTAGCTTCTGGTGTACTGGCCTTACATAAATTCTGCTGAATTTATTTCTACACACATCATGTATTTAGAAATTACTTTAAATGTTATACTATCTTTATTTCATTTTCCAAATGCTCATTGCTAATATTCAAAAGTACAAAAGACTGTTTATATTGAGCTTATATTCTGCAACATTAACAAAATCACTTATAGTTTGGGTAGATTTTTGTAGATTTCTAGGATTTTTAGCATACACAGTCATTATCTGCAAAAAAAGAGAGTTTCAATTCTTTCTTTTGAATCTCTTCAAGGCTTTTATTTATTTTTCTTGCTTTATTGCATTGATTTAGATATCTAGTATAATGCTAAATTGAAAGAGTAAAAACAGATATTCTATTTTTTTTCTCTGATTTAACAGAAAAGTATTCAATCTTATGCCATTCAATATAATGTTACCTGCAGGTTTTTAAAATCTGCCCTTAATGGGGTTGGAACTGTTGCCTTCTCTTCTTATCACGTTGAGAGTTTTGTGGGCTATTTTTTTTGAATTAATCATGAAAAAAGTTTTCAATTTGGCCAAATGCTTTTACTGTGTATGTTAAGGTAATCATATGGTTTTTCTCTTTTGCCCTGATAATACAGAGAATTATTTTGGATTTTTTAAATATAAAAAAGATATTTTTAATCAAGCTATGAGAGTTTTTAAAATTATAAGGTGTTTAACAAATATACTGAAATATAACTTCTACACAAGAACCGCACATAATTAAAGTATATAATTTTATGGGTTTGAGCACATCATACACATGTGAAAGAGGAAAGACAGGGGATCCTAAGTGTGGCTCAGCATATGTGGTCTATTTTGGTGAATGTTATATGCGTGTTTCAGAAGAGTAATTTGTTAACTGTTCTTAGATGTAGTTTGCGTAAATGCCAACTTGGCTAACTTCTGTCCTGATTATGTAAATTGATTTTTTTCTAATGGGCAGAAAACTTACTGTCAGATCACTTTGGACTTGTGTAGACTTGGTTTATGCTTTATTACAATAAATTGATGGAAATCCCACAGTATTTCCCCAGACCCTCTAATTTGGCAGGACTCAATCACCAATCCACTTCTTTGTGGATTTTCTCAGGGTTTGGTTTTAGGCTTTAGTAGGGCTGGTGTAGAATAGGTCTTATTGTGAACTGTGACACTTATTCCTAAGGCACAGCCATTCTAGTGTCTCAGTTGCATACCTGGGTGCTAATGAAGTGTGCATGAGTTCTTCCCACACTGGCTGGAAGGAACTCCATCATCCATTCCCCAATGCTCTTCTAACTCAAGTACCTCTGGTTCAAACAATTTTATAGCAGCCACTCCTCTGTTAAATCTGTCAGTCTTTTTCTTGTGCAGGTAGATTCCAGATCTTGATAAATATGCACATTGAACCCCACGTGCACTTTGGGAGCTGCCAGTCTGCACAGCCTTGTCCTCATTGATGCCCTACCCTGCGGGCTGCAGTTGCTTCAGTGGCCCCTGAACTCTGATCTCTGCCTTCTCAGCTCCGTGGGGCTGCCCTGCTCTAAGTGGACTTTAGCCCGATGTGCAGCTGGTGAGAAATTCTCCCCAGCAAAGAACTAGGAAATCATGGGACTTCCCCCTTAAGTTTCCTGTTTCTCAACAAATCAAAGCCTTGTGCTGCCTGTTGTCCACTGTCTGAAAGCAATTTTGTGCTTGTTTATGGAGGCAGGATTAGTCTGATATCATTTATTCTAGCAGACAGAAGCAGAAGTCTGTTATACTCTTTTAATTTCTGTGTCTTCATAATATTGTGGTAGACAGAATCCTCAGATAACCCCCAGCAATCTTTGCTCTTGTATGATCTTTTCTTCCTGAGAGTAGACAAAACCAGTGATAAGGTATCACTGCTGTGATTGTGTTAGAATTTGTGGCAATAACAATTTAGCAGATCTAATCAAGATCCCAAATCAGTAGAAATTAAGATTTAGAGATTATTTTTTATGAGTTTGACCTTAATGAAGATGAGCTTCTTGGAGGAACTGAGGTCTTTCTGGAGTGATGGGACGTGCAGGAAGGTTTCCATGGAGGGCGGCTCTCCTCTGCAGGATGGAGGAAGTGTGCAGTGGGAACATGGGAGGCCTCTAGGAGCAGCGAGAGGCC
>NW_016108599.1:6518-7549 GCF_001604975.1 Cebus imitator | reverse complement strand
GCAAGTCAGAGTTGACAGAAGAAAATAGCTTCAGCATCCTCATGACTCATCATGGATGCTCTGTGGGGAGGACTTGGTATGAGGCTTTCTTCCTCATGGGCTAGGACAGATCTTGGGGAAAATGCCTCTTTATTTTAACTGAAAGTGCCAGGTAGCATTGAGGCTGACAGAGCCATGTTCAGTCATGTGTTGAAGAATGCACAGAGACTGCCAGGCTGAGGGAAGACACGGGAATGGAGGAGGTGCTCACGGGGGAAAACAGACCATGCGGCCCCAGAGCCAGGGGCAGCACCAGCCACTGTCGGCTGCTCATTTCCCCAGACGGAGCCCGCAAGCCTCAGCCATGCTTTGCTTCTGCAGGATGCCTCTTCACCTTTTCAATAAGCCTGATGAATTTAAGCTGACTGGAGTTTATTTCTCCTTCATCGTAAATGAAACTCTTCACTGCAACAATCTCCACTGAACTGTGGGCACAGCAGACAGTCCCGCCTCTGCTTCTGCTCCACTATCTCCCTGGTGGGTTGAAAAGGAAGAGGTACTGAATTACCTCCACATTTTCCCCTGGTTCTGATATTCTGTCATTCTGCTTCCTTTTCAGCACCTTTCTTTCTGGACGCATGTATCCCAAGGTGACCAGCTGAACCAACTTTGTCTACTGTGTCCAGGCATTCCTGGTGGTGCTTCAGATGAGACGCTCTTGCCTTGCTGAACTCACAAACACTGAACCAATTCCATGACCATCTATTTCATGGCCATGTGTTTGCTCATTTTATATGTACATAAAGGGAGGAGACAGACAGCAAACTTGCATGCTGTAAATTGTATCATCTTAAAAACAAAACAAGGCAAGACTTTGCAACAAAACTATAGATTTATTAATTTTAAGCCTAATGCAATGAAGAATGCCCATAAAATTCTCATCTAAAGAAGGTTTCAAAAATTGTTGAACAAGGGACATCATCTTTTAAAGTGATATGAAGAAACCTTCTCAGCTAAGCATATGGGCTAGATTAAAGAGCAAAATTAAGGCC
>NW_016108599.1:2506-4918 GCF_001604975.1 Cebus imitator | reverse complement strand
ATAAGCACTGTAGGGGAAAAGTCTGGCAGATTCTTACAGAACTAAACCACTACCTACTCTATGACTCAGTAATTCCTAAGTATTTATCCAAGAGAAATTGAAATATATGTCTGCAAAATGATGTACACAAGAACGTTTATGGCGGTTTTATTCCTAACAGCAAAACCTAGACACATTCAAATATCTGTCAATATGAGAATGGAGCGATAAACTCTGATACATTCATTCCATGGAATGGCTAAAGGAACAAACTGTTGACACACAAAACAACATAGATGACTATCGAAAACATTTGATTGAGTGTGAAAGCAGCCATATACAAAGAGTACACATTCTTTCATCCCACTGACAGACGTTCTGGTGGAAAAAGTCCCCACAGGACAGTCGTTGCCTATGGACGGAGGCAAAATGGATGGTGAGAGGGTGCAAGGAACTTTTTAGGGTGTTGAGAAGGTTTCATATCTTCGTAAACATTTGTCAAAATTCATCTAATATTCACTTATCATTTGAGTATTTAATTGCATATAAATTTTACCTCAAAAGAAAAAAACCGCAGATAAATATTTAACTTCAGTAAAAGGTGTGGATGCTGAATAATTTAGACAGGAAAGTGTATTGATGTCTGCAGTTTTTCTTCGGGTGCATCAGAAAGCTAAGACGAATGAATGGATGGACCGGGAGCTGGGCAAATATACAGATATGTGATGAAGCAAGTATAGTAAATGTTAATGTTAGAATCTAAGGGATAGGCATACAGGTAAAAACACCCCACCTTTGTAAAAGTCTTTCAACTTTGTTTTGTGTTCAAAAATTTGAATAAGGAAATACTTTGAGACTTTGGAGACCCCACAAGGAGGGAAATTACCATACACATAGTCGGTCAACTATATTATGACCATATTCATTAGAACAACAATTTCTTGTTCAATGGTTTGAAATAAAGCCATTCTTTGTCATCAATTTGAAGGGAACCCAGCAAAGCCAGTCCAGGAGTAACCAGTGTCATGGCCAGGGACTCTCAGGGGATTTGGTCTCTCCCTGCATGAGAGTAGAGCTGAGTATCAACATCAATAGCTTCTCTCCTCAGGGGAGCAACACAAATCCCGTGTCCTGGTTTTCACATGAAATTGGTCTAGGCCACACAGTCTTCTACGTGAAACGCTGGCTCCTGACTGCTTCCAACCCATTCTTGCAGAAGACGTGGATTTGCCTCTATTACCCAAGCAGACCACTGCTGGATAAACTCCAGATGGCTGGAAGTCTCTCTAGAGGAGAAATCCCCAAAAGGGAGTCTAGCCCAGCTGATTCATAAACCCATTGATTCTCACCATGTTTCCCTCATGTATTCAGTAAGCATACATTGAGCCTTTATTATATGCTGGCACTGTGGTAGATGCTGAAACAGAGCGATGAGCCTCTGCTATCACCGAGGTCACAGTGTCTACTTGGCTGCACCCTGTAGTTGATACTTAGCGCCACATCCTCACGGGAAATTCCTCGGCTTTCAGTTTCTGGCTCTGGGGCTTCCAGATGGCTTGTCAATGTCAGTCCGGGCCAAGATTGCTGAAACAACTGAGAGACACCCTCTGACCACCACCACCAGTTCCCACTCCCGGAACAAACCACACCCGTTGTTCTCACTTGAAATCATCAGCCGCAAAGCCTATCTTTCTTTCGGTACGTAGCACTGCACAATATGAAATCCAATGCGCCACTACATTATGGAGGACCTGAAACAAACATGGCCTTCTCATTTCCCTAATGTCAGTACCAGGGCTCAAGGCTCCCTCAGCCAGAAAGCATGAAGTCCACCTATTTGACTTTAACTCGCTTTTTTCTGATTTCTAATTGGTCAGGCTAGTGTCGAATTCCTGACCTCATGATCTGTCGATGTTGGCTTCTGAAGTTTCCACTAGGTAGATTAATAAAGAACAGGGAGAAGAATCTATTAGACGCCATAAATAATAAAGGGGATATCACCAATGATGCCTGAGAAATACAAAATACCATCAGAGATTACTATAAACACCTCTATGCAAATAAATTAGAAAATCTAGAAGAAATAGATAAATTCCTGGATCCATACACCCTACTAAGACTAAACCAGGAAGATGTCGATTCTCTGAATAGACCAATAACAAGCTCTGAAATTGAGGCAGTAATTAATAGCCTACCAACCAAAAAAAAAGCCCAGGACCAGATGGATTTATAGCTGAATTCTGTCAGAAATACAAAGGGGCGCTGGTACTATTCTTTCTGAAACTATTCCAAACAACTGAAAAGGAGGGAATCCTCCCTAACTCCTTTGATGAAGCCAGTGTCACATTCTAATCCCAAAACTGGGAAGAGACACAACAAAAAAAGAAAACTTCAGGCCAATATCCCTGATGAACATCAATGTCAAAATCCTCA
>NW_016108599.1:0-1251 GCF_001604975.1 Cebus imitator | reverse complement strand
GTACATTTCATAATGAACGGCACAAAGATTCATGTACAAATATGTTCCTGGGCCGGGCGTGGTGGCTCAAGCCTGTAATCCCAGCACTTTGGGAGTCCGATGCGGGTGGATCACGAGGTCAAGAGATCGAGACCATCCTGGTCAACATGGTGAAACCCCGTCTCTACTAAAAATACAAAAAAATTAGCTGGGCATGATGGTGCATGCCTGTAGTCCCAGCTACTTGGGAGGCTGAGGCTGGAGAATTGCTTGAACCCAGGAGGCAGAGGTTGCGGTGAGCCGAGATCGTGCCATTGCACTCCAGCCGGGGTAACAACAGCAAAACTCTGTCAAAAAAAAAAAAAAAAAGAAAGAAAGAAATGACCCTAAAGCAAGATGCTGTAAGCCCTCTGTCACGCCCAGATAAGGGCTGCTGGAGGGCGCCTCTGCTGAGCCGCAGCACCAGCGCTGGGAAAGCGCCCGCTGTTCAGCCAGCTAGGGAGGGAGATGTCCAAAATAGCTGAGACGTCTCCTTCCCCGGAGGAGTTAGGAGAAAACTCCACTTCTCCAAGCTCTTGTGGTAGGCCTGACGCTGTCAGGAGGCCCGCAGACATGCGGGGGCTTAACTGTCTCTATGTGACGCTGTGCTTCAGCGGTCACGTTCCATGTCCACTCTCATGTTCTGCTTCTGCACCTGGTTCCTTTTTTCTTGTAAGAATTAATCAGTAAAAGTAACGTAAATCTTAATGTCTTTGTTATTTCCTAACAAGTATGGAAAAAGTGCTGACACATTATGCTCCTCACCAATTCCTGAATGACCCGTGATGTACTTGACCCTATCACTGCCACGCCCTATCTACCCCGTCCCCAGATTTGCAACTCAATAAAAGTGAGAGCGTCCTGGCATTCGAGGCCACTGCAGGACCCCGAGATTTGGTTGGCAGTGGACCCCCTGCCCCAAACTTTCTTTTCTCTATCTCTGTCTTGTGTCTTTTGTTTCCACAAATTCTTGTCCCTGCACCAGCAGGAAGGGGCTCACAGAACCCTGTAGGGCTGGACCCTACAGCCAGGCACAGTGGCTTCTGCCTGTAATCCAAGCACTTTGGGAGGCTGAGGCGGGTGAATCACCTGAGGTCAGCGGTTCGAGACCAGCCTGGTCAACATGGGGAAACCCAGTCTCTACTAAAAACGCAGCCAAGCACAGTGGCTCATGCCTGTAATCCCAGCAGATCACCTGAGGTTGGGAGTTCGAGACCAGCCTGACCAACAGGG
>NW_016108598.1:5515-18044 GCF_001604975.1 Cebus imitator | reverse complement strand
TCAGGTGATCTGCCCACCTCGACCTCCCAAAGTGCTGGGATAATAGGCGTGAGCCACCATGCCCAGCCAATTGTGCTTTCAAAAGTAGTATAATGGGAAAAGACCCAAATCTTTAAAAAAAAAAAATTCTGTGAAAATATTATAAACTCAGAATTTATTTCCGTGACTTTTGACATATTGAAAATAAACTGATGATAAACACCTACCTTGGCCAGCAACCTTTATACCAGTAGCCATAAAATGAGGCCGTTCAGATAATGTTATTGAAAGAGGCGAAGTTCAGTGCTATTAGTAGTAATAATAATAATATCTGGTATCCAAAGAATGTAGAATATATAGAGAATATTCTTTGTGACTTATGAAGACAAAATAGAGACATCTTGCACAGCTTACTTTCAGGCATACTCTTAAAAGTACATGTGTGCCTGTGGTTCCAGCCACTTGGGAGGCTGAGGCATCAGGATTGCTTGACTCTAGGAATTTGAGGCCAGCCTGGGCAACATAATGAGACATTGTCTTTAAAAAATAAAATAAAATAGGCTGGTTACAGTGGCTCATGCCTGTAATCCTAACACTCTGGAGAAGGCTAAGTGGGGAGGATTGCTTGAATTCAGGAGTTTGAGACCAGCCTGGGTAACATAGGGAGACCTCCATCTCTATGAAAAAAAGTAGCTGGGTGTGGCAATGTGTGTCTGTAGTCCCAGCTACTCTGGAGGCTGAGGTGGGAGGATCACTTGAGCCCAGGAAGTTGAGGCTGCAGTAAGCGGTGATCATGGCTGCACACTCTATTCCAACCTGGGCAACAGAGCAAGACCCTGTCTAAAACATAAATAAACAAAAATTTAAAATATAACCAAATGTTAAAAAACATTCAACATGCAATGAATTTACACACCTACCTCTGCTCATTGCACAAGAATTCAGAAGAAATCCATTGCATTCAATTTTAAGGTAAGGGTTTGGGGGCAGTTCTAAAGGGTTTTTATTTGTAATAACCAGATGGCAGCTTAATTTCTGCTGTATTTTGTAGATACTTGGCCTAATTCTGACAGAGAGCAGATTTTCTCTTACACAAATATTTTTAAATGTTTAAGATTTTATTGTAAATTGAAATTTTTTTTCTTTATGCTATAAGTGGGTTTTTTTCTTCTAGATTAAATTCATATATTGAAAATATTATTCAGATCCCATGGGACATAACTGGAACCAGTGCAGTGCTATGAAGAACTAGGAGACTAGCCTGGATATTAACTTGTCATCTAGAGAATAGATTTCATGTTCCATTATTCTGCAATGGTTAATTCACGCAGAACACCAAGGTTTAATATTCACACAGGATTTTACTGCTTAGCAGCCATCTTGCCCCAAATATCCATTTGTTCTCTGAGTTATCACTTCACTGAGGACCTTGGGGCTTTCCCAGTAGCTGCCAATGGGGAACCATTTCCTTGGCAGGAGCTAAGGCTCCCCAACGTGATCAGTCCCCTCCATTATGACCTCTTTGTCCATCCCAATCTCACCTCTCTGGACTTTGTTGCATCTGAGAAGATTGAGGTCTTGGTCAGCAATGCTACCCAGTTTATCATCTTGCACAGCAAAGATCTTGAAATCACGAATGCCACCCTTCAGTCAGAGGAAGATTCAAGATACACGAAACCAGGAAGAGAGCTGAAAGTTTTGAGTTATCCTCCTCATCAACAAATTGCACTGCTGGTTCCAGAGAAACTTATGCCTCACCTGAAATACTATGTGGCTATTGACTTCCAAGCCAAGTTAGCTGATGGCTTTGAAGGGTTTTATAAAAGCACATACAGAACTGTTGGTGGTGAAACAAGGTAAGAACTTGCTCAGGTAATTTACATTCTCTTGTGATAATTTCCTTACAAGTTACATCTTTGCCAGGAGCAGACTTCACCAGCCATTTATGAGAAATCCCGTAAACTGTGGGGAACCCAGAAGAAGGAAAAGCTCTATCATTCCTTAAGGAAACCACAGTAGAGATGAAAAGGCAGGTTACAGAGTCATAAACAACTGGATAACTAGGGAGAGAGGCCAGTATATGACTGTGATAAGATGGATATGCTTAAGTGCTAGGGAAAGAGATGGTAGATGCAGAGAGGGCTGAAATAGGGAATGCTTCTCAAAGGAAGTGTGTCTTCGTCTGGGACCAGAAGGAAACGTAAGTGAGATTGGGGTTGGGAGAGAGGAAGTGACAGAGTATACATTGCCCAGGTAACAGCATGACTCATAGCCAATAGGCAGAAACAAGGAATAAGTTTGTTTGAAAAATTGAGAAATATGGTCTATTTGATCAAGTCATATTCATTGAGCACATACTATGTGCCAGGCACTGCACTGAATGTGTAATGGTGGGATCCGATGGAAGAGACAATCAGGACAAGAAAATAAATAAAATTGGCAAGGTAAGTGGACAGTGCTATGAATGAAATAAAACAAGGTGCAAAAAAAGTAGAAAGTGTGGCTGGGGATTGAGACTAATTCAGATGACTGGGCAGGAAAGTCTTTGTTGAGGAAGTGCATTTAAATTGAGAGCTGAATTTTTTTAAAGAAACAATTATGAGAACATCTCAGGGCAAGTGCAAAGGCTCTAAGACAGGACTGATTGACAGAAGAAGGCCAGTGTGAGCTGAAGAGGGTGAACAAGAGGGAGAAAGGGATCAGATCATGTGGAGCCTTGGAGTATCTTATAAGGAGTTTTGACTTTTACTCAGATGAGATGGGAAGTCATTGGAAGATTCTACTCTGATTTATGCTTTGTAAAGATCAAGTCTATGTTGAGTGTGTTACAGAGAAGCAGAGTAATCATTTGGGAGGTCATTGCAGTAATTCAGGTAAGTGATGGTAAGGCCAGGCGTGGTGGCTCACGCCTGTAATCCCAGCACTTTGGGAGGCCAAGGCAGGTGGATCACGAGGTCAAGAGATTGAGACCATCCTGGCCAACATGGTGAAAACCCGTCTCTACTAAAAATACAAATATTAGCTAGGTGTGGTGGTGCCTGCCTGTAGTCCCAGCTACTGGGGAGGCTGAGGCAAGAGAATTGTTTGAACCCAGGAGGCAGAGGTTGCAATGAGCCAAGATCACCACTGCACTCTAGCCTGATGACAGAGTGAGACTCTGTCTCAAAAGAAAAAAAAAAAAAAGAAGTGATAGTAATTTGGGAAAGGCTAGTGGCAGTGCTTATGGAGTGAAGCAATTGAACTTGGCAGTTATTTTGGAGGGCAAAACGACAGAGATTGCTGACATTGGTCATGTGAGGTGAGGGCAAGAGAAGAATCAAGGTTGCTTCACAGAGTGGGTGGTTTGGTTTTCCAGGGCCAGGATCCATCTGGGAGGTAAGCTCTTCCCCACGCTCATCTCCTTCCACTTCCCCTTGGTGACGCTTCTCCTCGTTGCAGCCACAATTTTCAGGGGCTTGTTCTCAGGCTCAGCACAGTATTGGATAGGAAAAGTATCAACTCCTTCTCACTAAGGTATCATGTAAACAATGATGGCTTTTTTCATTTTTTTCAAATGCCACAGGCCCTATCCAAAGGACATACATCTTAGGAATACTATTCTGGGAGCTGTGGGAGAGTAGAGGGGGAGATATTTGGAATGAAGCTGGAGGACTTGCCAGCATGCCTCCCAGGATTAATTGCAGGCTATTCCTGACTCTTCTTATGGTTAATTAGTCAGTTCCCTTCATACTCAGTCACCTAGTAGGTCTGACATGTAGGGTAACGTGCTACACGATGTCAATTGAATCTTATGAATCTCTCTTTCTCTCTCTTTCTTCCTCACTTCTTCATTTAAAATACCCAAATAATTCAGTTGATGGTAGTTCTTTTGAGATGCAGAAAGTCACACTTTGCATGTAGATTTCAAATTAATCATGTAAGCAGCAAAGGTTCAGTTCCTTTATTTTTTTCCAATGGAGACTTATTACAACCAAAATTTCACATGGGTGAAAATTATTTCAGCCACTTAGAATTCCTTTACATTTGCAGAAGCTGCTACCAAATACAAATAAAACCTTGAGGCCACAAGTGAATCATTTACATCCCTAGCCTTAGTTTCCCAGCCTGTTTCAAAGAAATAAAGTAAGCTGAGGGAAAATACCCTAACAGCTTCCCTTTCTTCCCTCCTGACCTCTCTCTTTCTCATTTCAGCTATTCTATTCTCCACTCCTTTTCCACTCAAAATCTGCTCCTCAGATTCACTTCTTAATTGAAGCTTAAAGTTCAAAGAGTAAATCTGCAACTGTACAGTTTCAGGCATATCCAGGTGTTGGGATAGATAAGTTTGTCAGGGTATATATCTATTATACTTGTCATTGTCTGAAGAGTGGCAAGCAGAGATAACTGGAAGTACCTGGGGGCACAGGTGCCACAGGGAGACCGTTAGCGAATAATGATACAAGAATATGAAAGCTCAGCTCCTTGCCTCCAGTGAGGGACACGTGAAGGTGTAGTTTGCATCTCAGAGCTCCCTGGGAATCAGGCTGATGCTGGGACTTTGCCTGTCCTGCACCCTTGCCTGGCTTCTCCCTTTTCCCTGTCCTGCAGGTAAGGACCTCTTTCTCCCGGCAGCATGTTCTCAATAAGTCAGGGTCTGCTTCCTGGAAACACAAGACATCACTCATGTACACAGTTACTCAAATGTCTGCATGAGGCCCTTTCAGGTTTAGAGACAATACTGACGATTAATTTCCTAGTGAATTTTGAAGTCATGTAGAAAACATGTGTACTATCTCAGCCATTTACTGGCTAGGGATCCTGCTAAGGTCATTCAAGTTCTCTGAGCCTCAATATCCTTGTTTGACCTGAGTATGAATGAAATAATGTAATTAGGGTTCCCAGAACAGGGCATTGCTCATAATTGGTAGCTGCTAAATAAGATTTTACTTTCATTTTCCTCAAAAGACAGTTTTTGAGATTCACAAAGATTGTAGGTTGAGAAATAAAGCCTATTACCCCAAGGTTTGATAAGCTGTTTGCTACATGTACAGATTCATTTCTCTTCTTTGTTTCACTTGTGCATTTTGGCTGGGGGTGGGTCTTTTCACAGAATACTTGCCGTAACAGATTTTGAGCCAACCCAGGCACGCATGGCTTTCCCTTGCTTTGATGAACCATTGTTCAAAGCCAATTTTTCCATCAAGATCCGAAGAGAGAGCAGGCATATCGCACTATCCAACATGCCAAAGGTATTTCCACTTCCAGAAACATTGAGAAATTGTTCTCAAGTTGAAACTCAGTCTTTGTTGTTGTTGTTGTTGTTTGGTGTTTTGTTTAATTGCTTTAGGATTTCAGTCATTAATTTGTTTTTTATCTATCACCATCATCATCTCACTCCTTCTAGACTTTAACATCATTCTGTTTGGGGCATTGTTACACAAAAAGCTTTTTTTATTTTTATTTTTTCAAGCAAAGTGATTTATACTTCGTGTTTATATGGAGAAGTATCTTAAATCAGTGTTCGCTTGGCCAGGGATGAAATTCAGAATCACCTAGAGAAGCACTTCTCAGACTTTAGGTTAAATGAATGGTATCCAATGAATGGTCTGAGGATCTTGTTAAAATTCAGATTCTGACTCAAGAGGTCTTGGGTTGAAGCTTGAAGTTCTACCTTTCTAACAAGCCCCCAGGTGATACTACTGCTGACGGTCCAGAGACCCCTTTTGCAGTGACAAGGACCTCAGGGACTTTACAGGGTCCCAGCTCAGGAAATTCGGATCTAGTTGTCTGTGATGGAACTTAGAAATCCCTTTTGTAAGTTTCACAAGTAATTCTTAAATTTATGAAAATTATTAATTGTAGTTATACAACGTTTTTAATTGAAAAAAAATTGGGACTCTTATTTGGCTGATATTGGTACTCAAAATGCAGAGACTCTGGAAGGCACAGTAGACCCTTTTCCTTGTTTGATACCTCCTCATTAATGATGTGCTTGCCATTTGTGCTGCTGAACAAAATGTAAAATATTTCTGTAACGCTGCTTGGAAAGTAGGACAAAAATAGAGGCTCTCCTGATGGTGCTTCAGAAAGGCAGGGCACAGGAGGCGGCAGGTCATCCACAGCCAGCACGTGGCCGAACGCCCGTTTTCCTCTCTGCCTCTAAAGATGCAGGAGAGAAACGAGCCCATAATCTAGATGCTGCATCCCCCAGATTTCTACTTAATGCTGGAAAAGACGTTTGCTCTGAAATACTGGCAGAGTAGACCAAAGGCAAAAGAAGCAAACCTCCGTGGGACCCCGTAGCACAGTTTTTCCGTGATTATTAACAGTGAGCAGTTTAGCCCTTCATTTTCAGGTAGCAACAATTTGCTGCTTTGACACCAACTCTTCTTTCTAACAGCATGTTCGTTTCAGGACAGTGTATCATTGCAGTAGCTTTCCTGGAAGTTTTTATTAATGTGATTTTTTATCTAAGTAATCATGGTGGGTAAAGTAAAAACAGCCCTTTTCATCAAATATAATACAAACATAAATTGCCATTATCATTATTATATTAAAATTAAAAATTTATATCTTAGAAATCTCTAGTAACTTCTCGTGTTTAAGGAAAAGAAGCAAACACTTTGAAAATGTTTTCTTTTTTTCCCCTGTCTTTCTTTCTTTTTTTTTTGTTTGAGATGGACTCTTGCTCTGTCTCCTAGGCTGGAATGCAGTGGCACAATCTCGGCTTACTGCAACCTCTGCCTCCTAGGTTCAAGCGATTCTCCTGCCTCAGCCTCCTGAGTAGCTGGGATTACAGAGATGTGCCACCATGCCTGGCTAATTTTTGTATTTTTAGTAGAGATGGGGTTTCACCATATTGGTCAGGCTGGTATCAAACTCCTGACCTCGTGATCCTCCCACCTCAGCCTCCCAAAGTGCTGGGATTACAGGCATGAGCCACTGCGCCCAGCCTTTGAAAATATTTTCTAAGGTCCTTGGATGTCTACTTTGCCCAGTTGACTGCAGCAGCTCGCTGGATCATGCCCTTTTCAGCAAATACTGATTTAACATTCTGCTTTTAATAGACATTGACCAACCCAGGCTCTCATGGTTAGTCAAAAAAGGAGAACTGAATTAATGTCACAATCATACTCTCTAGATAACAGTTGCAGCTCCTAAGCTGGGCTATCGACTGGTGGGAAGAAGCAATACACACTCAGTTCTCAGTTTCCTTAGTTAAGAATGCAGAATTTAAGAGAGGTGAGGAGCCACCCAAGGGCTAGTAGGGGCGGCATATATTTTGGACACTGATTTGTCTCTTTCATCCTTTAAGGGAACACAAACGCACTGGTGACAATTTCTATGCAGGTCAAGTTCTGCTAGTATTGAGAAAACAGTTAATGCTGTCTAGCAACCAGTGTTTTGTACGTGGAACTTACATCACTATCCTGGAAGAACTTACACTAATACCGCATACACGTCCATTTAAGGCAATGTTAATCTATATGGGTCACTCTAGGTTTCTGAACAAAACTCAGCCTCCAGGGACTGCACTGTCTTCCTCTGGGGGGAGAAATCATAGCAAACACTCATCTGCCTCCTACCATTCCTGCCACCAGCTTTCTAGTAGCCCAGACTCATTTCCCCATAGCCTCATAGCCTATTCCTCCACCAGTCGCCCTTCCACACACTTGACTAGATGGTTTTGCTGCTGACTTTGGCCAGAAGACCACAATAATACCCTGTCTCCCAGCCCCCACCATAAAACAGCATCTCCTCTGCTGGGAGTGGATATCCAGAGAACATTGGTTGAATCAAATTCCTAAAAAAGGTGACTGTTGTTGAGTGAAATTAATTTTCTGGATAGAGTTTTAAAAAATTTTCAGCCCTGTATCTACTTCTACCTTTCTTAGAGTATTTGTTTGGCATCTTCTTCTTAATTGGAACTTAGAAATAGATTTCAAATAGAATTCAGTAAAATTAAATTCTGTAAAATTTAATAACAAAAACGTTTGCCATCGTAGTAGACTAGGTAGTCTACGGTAATGCTTCAAGCTATTTTCTTCACCAAAGCACAGCGTAATCTTATCCAGTCATCAAACATGCTTAATAAGTTGCAGTCAGCATTGTCACAAGCCTGACTCCCAGAACGGGCTTGAGGATAGAGGTGTGGGAGAGCCAGTCTAAGAGTTGTGACTAGCTTGAAGAAAATGTTTTCAAATTATTGGATCTGTATCCATTCAGTGTTTGGGGGCATTGTACCATGGTGAAAACCATCTCTGAGACAAGCGGCCCAGACCAAATGAAGATAGAATTCAGTCATTACCCAGTGATCTTGATGGATGCAGCTGACAAGACTGTAGGCTGAAAAGTTTCTACTTCCTCAGGAGATGGGCAGAAGCTTAAATTACTAATGACCTCCTTGGCCTGACTGCTTTCATTGCTGAATCAATGAAGCAAAGATAAAATAAGACCATGACTCAAGCTGTCACGCAGCAAGTGAGAGGATGAGCATCATCTTTGGAGTCACACGGTCACATTCACATCTTGGTCCCACCATGGAACTAGCCATGTGATCTGCAACAATTCAGTAAACAATTCTGAGCCTCTGTTTCCTCACCTAAGAAATAACACCAACCTCACACTCCATAAGAAGATTAAAAGATAATGTGAAGCCTCTAGCTCAGTTTTACTTCCTGTTTCCTTTTTCTGCAGAGGTGTATTTTTTGTACAACAAAGGGAAAGGGGGCATTATCTGGTATTTTACTTCAAAGCCCAGAAGTTGAATTGATGCCAGTGTTGGAGATTATTGCATTTTAAGAAAATATAAACACCTAATAGTTTTGTGGTTTCAATCAACAAAATTTGATTTGGCATTTTTGTGCTTTGGGGATATCAAAAGAGGGGCTTTGTGTCTTCCACATAGTGCTGGGATAAAAGCGGTAAGAGAGGCCACAGAATGCTATGAGAGGCCATTGCCCTCCTACGAGGTCATCGATTGTCCTTCAGTGTATCAGGCTTGCCTCTTGAGTTAGAGCCGTAAGTCATAGGCATGGCTATGAAATACTTCAGTTTTCAAGTATGGATTATTCCTTTTCCTTTCTGTAGGTTAAGACAATTGAGCTTGAAGGAGGCCTTTTGGAAGATCACTTTGAAACTACTGTAAAAATGAGTACGTACCTTGTAGCCTACATTGTTTGTGATTTCCACTCTGTAAGTGGCTCTACCTCATCAGGAGTCAAGGTGAGACTGAGTTCTATTTTCTGCGCAGTACAGAATAGTGTCCTGAGAGCAGTGAGCTTTTATTTTCTCATGTTTTTCCTTATTATTAAAGCATTATGCTTGCATTACAAAAATAGATAAAAAACGAAATTAAAAATTATTCATAGTCCTGTCACCAAGATACAACTATCGATAATAGTTTAGCCTTCCAAATATTTTCCATATGTATGTCAGCATATGTGTATGTACATAGTAACTGTATTTACTGACTATATATGTAAAGGTATTTCTCAAAGTATATATATACACACACATACACATACATACATATACCCTTTGCAAAATAATATATTGACTGTTTTTAACCCATTTTATCAAAATATGCCATAAAAGTTGAATGTCATTAAAAATTATAAATAATATTATATTAATAATTGCATCAAAGTCTAATAAGAATTTTTAAATCAGCATCTTATTTTTGAACATGTATGTTTTCTCCCACTCTTTTTTTGTGTGTGTGATGGAGTCTTGTTCTGTTGCCCAGGCTGGAGTGCAATGACGTGATCTCAGCTCACTGCAATCTTTGCCTCCCAGGTTCAAGCAATTCTCCCACCTCAGCCTCCTGAGTAGCTGGGATTACAGGCACCTGCCATTATGCCCGGCCTATTTTTGTATTTTTGTAGAGATGGGGTTTCACCATGTTGACCAGGCTGGTCTTGAACTCCTGAACTCAAGTGTTCCACCTACCTCGGCCTCTCAAAGTGCTAGGATTACAGGTGTGAATCACCTTGCCTGACCATTTCCCACTGTTTTTTAAATAACTTTTTTCCTCAACAAAAGATCTTTATAATTTTTAGAGTCTTCATTGTTTGTAAAAACTTACAACAATACCTAATGATTATCTTTGTAGTTAAATATCCCCAAACATCAGTGGACATATTAAATAAATAAAAAAGAACTTCTTATTCCAAGGGACAAAATTATAGATATAAAAACATCTTTAAAGTTTATAAAAGAATGCTTTTGAAAAACAGAGATAGGCCAGGCACAGTGGCTCACACCTGTAATCCCAGCACTTTGGGTGGCCGAGGTGGGCAGATCACCTGAGGTCAGGAGTTTGAGACCAGCCTGGCCAACAAGATGAAACTCCATCTCTACTAAAAATACAAAAATTAGCCAGCCATGGTGGCAAGTGCCTGTAATCCCAGCTACTCAAAAGGCTGAAGCAGGAGAATCACTTGCACCCAGGAGGCAAAGGTTGCAGTGAGCCGAGATTACACCAGGCACTCCAGCCTGGGCGACGAGAGTAAGACTTCATCTCAAAAATAAATAAATAAATAAAAGAAAAATCAGTATAAAATGTCTATTACAATTTACATACATATAATACTTATGAATATGTAGATATGTGAGTTGTGTAGCTACATATATATCATGGCACCTCTGCACATAGATATATATGTGCATAGACATGGATGGGCAGGAGGTGACTGGCACTTCAGAAGACAGGTTCTCATCAGCCTCCTTGGATGCACATCCCAGGTCTTCAACTTTCAGCCTGGGTGATCTGGAGCAAGCTACTAAATCTTCATGTGTTTTTGTTGCTTCATCTATAAAATGGCAGCTGCTTCACAGAGTGGGTGCAAATTATTAAATTAGGTTTTACATGTAAGCATTCAGCATAGTGCCTGGTAAATGTCAAAAAATGATGGCCATTTACATATTTTCCATATAAAAGTTCTGAAGGACTTCAGTTAATTCAGAGCATAAAAGTATGTCATGAAATAAAAGTAGCCCTATACTTGGAAGCCAAGAAAATTGGAATCTAATTCTATTTTTTCCACTTAATAGCTAGTTTCCTTGGGGAAGCCTTGGAACATATTTGAGCATTTCTTGGTTTAAAGCAAACTTGACAGAGGATGGATCCAATAAGTTATTCAGGGTTTCCCCACACGGGTCTAGAAACCTATGTTTTATTTGGATTGTGTTTGCCGTCATCATTTCAGAAAGCTAGTTGTCAAGTACTTGGGTTATGATATGATGGGTCAATATGGTTTGAAAGTTACAGACGAGCACTGAGGAAATGGATTGTAACAGATGCTGCAGGGTGTTTGTAATTTTCAAGACCGACTTTTGCTTTCATACTTCACAGAACCTCTTATCCTTATTGACAACATGCTTAATCGTATCTTAATACTTTCTTGAAAAGATGCAGTCTGCCTTTCTGTGTGAGAGGGTTAACAGGAACAGAATTAAGCCAGGGAGCTGTCATTCAAAAATCTCTTCTGATCCCCATTTCCCAGGTGTCCATCTACGCGTCCCCAGACAAATGGAATCAAATACATTATGCTTTGCAGGCATCACTGAAGCTACTTGATTTTTATGAAAAGTACTTTGATATCAACTATCCACTCCCTAAACTGGGTATGTTCAAATTCCACATTATTGTCATTTTCTTCATTTTTGCTCATAGAACTTGCTTTGATTTCTTCCCTCCTTCTATCTCTTTCTATATGATTTAAATGAGCACTAAAGAATTCAGTTAGCTCAAGAAAAAATCGTTTATTCCTCAGAGATGGTCCCTAAGTGCAGAAAATATTTATGAGATGCCCCGATAGTGTGGATCATTTCTCTATTCTTTTATCCCATTTAATGTATCTGCATTGCACTCTCCCAGGCCGATCAGAAAAGGCACACACTGGAGGCTCGGACAGAAGCCAGGTAGAGGGCCCTGGAAAGAGATGGGGAGAAAGAGGGAAGATAAACAGTGACTGCTCTGTTCAAAATAGGAGACCACGTGTCCAAGAGCTCGTCACAGGAATGCTCTTTGAATATTTGTCCATCACAGTGATGCTGTGGCTCCCTGTGGCAGACATCATGGCTCTCAGCCATTATGTTCCTCTTCTGTGGGAGGGAAACACACCTCCCATCATGCTGTTCTTCTATGCCCCAGCAGCGTTGATTAGAGAATGAATTTTCCATTAAAAAATACACACACACACACACACATCATATTACAATTAGAGGAATTTCTGGAGCAATCGCTATTGTACAAGGTCAATATTTGTCCAAGGTCCTATTTGTACAAGGTCAACAATCTTTTATTTTAGCTTTACTTTTTACACTTTATTTATTTATTTGAGATGGAGTTTCTCTCCTGTTCAAAGGTTTATGTAGACAGAGAACTGAAAACTGTGCCTCCATCTGTTACTTATATTGGGCACTGAGGTTGGATGGTAAGACTGTGGAATAGATTTTTAAAAATTGCAGGAGGCCAGGCGCGGTGGCTCACGCCTGTAATCCCAGCACTTTGGGAGGCCGAGGCGGGTAGATCACGAGGTCAAGAGATCGAGACCATCCTGGTCAA
>NW_016108598.1:0-2230 GCF_001604975.1 Cebus imitator | reverse complement strand
AAAAAAAAAAAAAAAAAAAAAAAAAAAAAAAAAAAAAAAAAAAAAAAAAAAAAAAAAAAAAAAAAAAACATTTATCGTCTAAAACCTTTCAAAGCAAAGCCTTCAAATGCTCTTTGGGAAAAGAAGGGAAGTGACTGTGCAGACACATGAAGCACAGAATTGGAAATCTTGCAAATAAAGATTTCTGCTAAAAATATTTCTTGTTATATCCCCTGGTACTCTGGCATTCTAATCTAGGGCAAAATCAATCTTCCTTCAGTTGGAGCCTGTGTGTATATGGCCATAATGAAATACTTGAAGTGAAACTTGATGGGCTGATGATGCTGGGCACATTACCTAACTCTCTGAAGTCCAGTGTCCCCATCTATAAAATGAAGTTAATAATAGTCTGTTTCATAAAGCTGTTGTGAGAATTATAGATAAGGAAAGTGTGCAGGTCACATAGTAAGCACTCAATAAGTGTTAGTTATTAATGATGATGACAATGGCCACTACTTCTATAAGAAATACTACTATTTTTTGTATGTCTTTTTAAAAACGGATATAGTGGTCTGAACACTATACAAATTTGCATATCGAGGTGGTTAGTAATGGCTAATTAGGTCTTTGGGATGTATATTTAGTACAGTATGCTATAGACAAGAAATACTACTATTTCTTGTAGCATAAGGTGTCTAAGGGCCATCTATCAACTCTGTATTACATACAAATGTGGAACTGTAAAACTAAGCCTATAGATATCAGACTATTCCCTCTATGTCATTTCTGAAAACTCTCAGTAATGCAGTAAATTATTAAAGGCACCAAAATTGTCTTTCACCAAGTGGTTGAATATCATTCCATTGTAGAATCTGGTAAAATCTCTTATTTAAAGCATTTTAACTTTATCCTTTATCATCACCACAATAATGTGTTGTTGTTCTTTAAAGCAGTGAACTAAATACTCTGTTACACAGAGAGCCATGTTCAGCACTGTGCTTCGAGAACACATGGGCTGCTTCCTCTGGTTCAGAATCTCCCCACTGGCCCATTTTAGGTGTTTTGATTGGGAGTCACCAGGAGCTCTAAAGCGCTTAACTGAGTCTGGGGATTTCTAATCTTTCTGCCCAATGTTTGTAGGGAAGTGCTCTGTGAGCTCTCCCTCTGAGACTCCATGCTCCCTCTGGCCTTCCCTTTAATAGCTTCTCTTCCACAGAGATGTAGTCAAGTGCTGAAGCAGCAAACAGCACTGGAATTTTTGACCTCACTTTTTTGTCTTCCCATTGATGACCATATTAACATGCCACTCTGTGCATAGCCCTGGCAAGGACTCCCCAGTGCCAACTGTCTGAGCATGGCATACAACGTTCCCATGACCCAGCTCCTTTTTACCTCTCCAGCCTCATCTCTTGCCTATGCCCAAGTTTTAGCCATCCGAGATTACCTGCCATTTTCTGAACATGCCAGGCTGTATCACTGTGCCTTTTCTCCTGCTACCTGATATTCAGCATACCTGAGGACTATTTACAAAGTGCAGGAAATGAACATTTCCTAACTGTTCTATACATCGTCCTGCCAAAACTGATTATTTCCTCCTAGAATCCCCTCTGTCCCTGGCAAAGACATTGATCTTAGCACCTGCTTTACTGTATTTATTTGTCTACTGGTTGACCTCCATTATTTGTGTTGAGGCAGTGGTTATATTACACACATCTTTGTATTTCTAACATATGTCATGGTGTCAGGAATTCAGTAGGTTCTCCATAGATATTTATTGAATGAATGAATAAACTAGGTTTACTAACTGGTAAAGTGACCAGAATCAGTTTATCCTGTACTTCTTACAGTCACCGGTTCTTAAATTGAGGAAACACCTCCTCTCCTTTTCCATGAACGCACTTCAGAAGATTGGTGCCACTTGAAAGTAATCTGAGGGCTGTCAGAAAAGAAATAGTGCTTAAACTGTTTCTAGAGCTACAGACCTATAATTTTCTGTTCTGTAACTATAACCAGGCTCTTCTGAATCTTAGAATCTTATTGTTGAAACTCTGGTCCTTCTAGAGATTGCAATCTTAAAGACATACACTAGATATGCAGTATTAGGCATATAGGCTAAATAAATAAAAAAGCACATGAAAGAATAGTAATATTTGAAATGTATAATACAGATCAAATATAGGTAAGGGTAAATATGTCGATTATCTTTGTGCATCGTTTTTATTTTATTTTATTTACACATTTTTTTTTTTTT
>NW_016108597.1:27208-28429 GCF_001604975.1 Cebus imitator | reverse complement strand
TTTATTGGGTAAAGTAGCCGATAGTGTTCTGTCATGTTTTTATGAGTCTCAGGTAAATCCTATTTTGAAAAGGCAAATGCATAGCTTTAACATTTTTTAAAGTGTCTTTTTCCAGAATTAGCTTCATGATTTTGATCTTTTGGGATTTCAGCATTCAAAATTATGGCATTTGGGGTTGTATCTTGGGGGTTATACTTGGCTTCCATAGGAAATGAAGGTTACATTGAATTTGTTTTTAGAGTAGATGAGAAAGCAGGAGAGGGTGAACTTTATTGTTTTATTTATTTACTTATTTTTAATTAATTATTATTATTATTTAAGACAGAGTCTAACTTTGTCACCAGGCTGGAGTGTGGGTGGGATCTCAGCTCATTGCAACCTCGGCTGCCCAGATTCAAGCGATTATCCTGCCCCAGCCTCCTGAGTACCTGGGACTGACTACAGGCCCTCACCACCATGCCCAACTAATTGTTGTATTTTTAGTAGAGACGGGGTTTCACCATGTTGGCTAGGATGGCCTTGATCTCTTGACCTCGTGATCCACCTGTCTCATTCTCCCAAAGTGCTGGGATTACAGGTGTGAGCCACTGCACCCGGCTTCAGTGTTTCATATGTCCTTGGCCTCATTTAATTATTTTAGAAATACTAATTCAATTAATTCTCATGAGAATCCTATGAAGGTTGAAATCATCATTTTTATTTTAGAAGATAATAAAATGAAGCTGATATACTGATTGTGGAGCTTCAAATTCTGAAATATGAGAGAGGCTGTGTATGAATGAATCATTCACTGTAACAAAATATATAAGAATATGAATTCGAGAGTCCAGTAGGTTTGAGTTTGGACCTTGGCTTTGGCACATCCAGCCGTGGGACGCTGAACATGTCACTTCCGTTTTCTGAGCCTCAAGCTTCCTCAGCTTTATTACTCAGTTTTTTGCCAGCATTAAATTATAGAGGAACGCACTTGGTCTGTTACACACTGTACAGTAAGCTTGCTTCCGTTCACTTATGCAACAAATGTTTAAACAATTTTTATTGCATCATAATTTTTATTATTTAAAAAATGATTTGCATATGTTGAGCCAGCCTTGCATCCCAGGAATGAAGACAACCTGATTGTGGTAGAGAAGATTTTTGATGTGCTTCTGGATTCTGTTTGCCAATATTTTATTGAGAATTTTTGTTCTCAATAAAATTTGTGTTCTTTCTGATGAATCA
>NW_016108597.1:24024-25434 GCF_001604975.1 Cebus imitator | reverse complement strand
TTTCAGAATGTTAGAGGTTGCTGACAGATTAAGAAACAGGGTGCTCAGGTAAGACTGTTGTTGATTGGTTGAGAATCACCTATTAGAGTGTGTCTGTTCCTAATAATCCTCCAAGTGTGAAATTTGGAGTTGGGGAATACTCTTGTTAGTGATTAAAATGGAGCTTTCTTCTTCATATTTTTGTCTTGCTTTCAAACATTTTAGCAAGTTTTATAGAATGAGGAGTCAAAAAAAAAGAATGGCTTTCTTCAATGTTTTTGAACCAGAAGTCTCCTAACTGTGAAGATTCTGGTGCTGACAGTACAATCAAGTGTCTTTTGAAATTTTATGTCTTAGCAAGCCTTTTATTTTTATTTTGGGTGTGCTGTGCCGTATTTCAGCAGTAATGGAAAAAACAACAACAATTATATAGACAGGAATAATCAAGAAAAATACTTCAAGGGCCAATGTGAAATATTTTTAGTATTTCATACTTTAAGTAGTAAAATATATTTAAAATCTGTATATTTCTAAGAGGAAGTTCCAAATGAAAGTAATACGAAACTAACAATGTTACACATGGGAAGGAAAACGTTTACCCCATCATGTCTTGTTCTATTTTAGTAATGCCAAGGTGCCGTTTAGGCACTGCGTGGCTCCTTTACTGTGAATCACCCTCCATAACCCCCAGGTGCAGGCTGCTGGTTATTCCCTTCAGATTTTCTCCAGGAGTTCTCTATTTCTCTGTCTTGGATATATACTTGGCTCTGCATGGTAGACCAGGAGCACCAGAACTGAGACATTAAAACCTTTTGAGTTAAACTGTGTCAGGAGATTATTTTCACAGGCATCTTTAAAAATAGACATATCCAATTACGGCAATTCTAATTTTTCAAATGTTAGTACTTTTGACAAGCGGCAGCTCTGTTTAGCAGCTCTTGTATAAGCCTCATGATTTCCCCAAAAGAGCACCATGGAGATGAAATTGTAACTTTATCAAAGCAAATTGCATGCATTTTCCAAAGGCAAATTGCAGACCAATGGCATTTGTAGGTGAATAGAAAACTACATGAAAGAGAACACTCTGCTGTGTTTGCCTACTCGTAGCTTCAACCCAAATTACCTTCTAAAACACTATTTGGAAGTTGATAGAACTTCAAAACGGCCCATTAATGAATATGCTGAAAATACAACCAAGTTCTTAAACTCCAAAAACAGAATTTCACTATTCAACAAGTTTCCCAGGGTGAGCTTTAAGCTTAAGTTCATAGGCCAAAAATCCACAAAGTTTACGCTGTAGTTTCTCATCACTGTAAGACTCACCACATACCCAAAGGACCATTAGAAAGTCCTGGATGTATACTGTGTCCTGCTCTAAAAAGGGCACAGTTTATTGTAACTGTTACCATCTATATCTAAACAAACTCCTTT
>NW_016108597.1:21135-22296 GCF_001604975.1 Cebus imitator | reverse complement strand
TTTTATCTTTTTATTTTTAGTTTTTCTTGTCCATTAGTTCTGTGATTTAATTTACTATTTTACTTTAAAAGATTTTCCCTTGCCAGTCAAGTAGTATTCCAGAGAATATGTGAGAATATATTTTTGAAGAAACCTACTAAACAAGCAATTAAAACTCTTTATGGGTTTTCCTCCGCATATCAATTACTTTCTATACATGAAATAATAAAAATAAGCTTTGGAATGAAAGTATGTAAAAATGTTCATAGAAATTCTAAGTATGGGGTAATCAGTCTTGAGGTAATTGATAGTTGCCTATACTTACATGCCTTGTCATCAATCAATCATTTATTCAACAAATATTTTCCACAGCTCCTATAGACAAAGCATTTTAAGGGCAGTAATAAAAGCAACCTATTTTCCCTGCCCTAAAAGTCTTTATAATTGATTTCAGAAGAGAAAGGTACTTTTTTGGAGGGGTGGGGTGTGGACAGAGTCTCGCTCTGTCACCCGGGCTGGAGTACAGTGGCGCAATCTCGGCTCACTGCACCCCGGCCCTCCTGGGTTGAAGTGATTCTCCTGCCTCAGCCTACTGAATAGCTTGGACTACAGGTACCCACCACCACACCTGGATAATTTCTGTATTTTTAGTAGAGATGGGGTTTTACCATGTTGGCCAGGCTGGTCTCGAACTCCTGACCTCAGGTGATCCGACAACCTTGGCTTCCCAAAGTGCTAAATTACAGGCATGAGCCACTGTGCCTGGCCTCGTGGCAAGTAAGAGTTCCAAGCAGAATGAAGCCTCTTTCTGGTAGTGGGAAATGGGGCTTCTGGTCTCAGCCAATGATCAATTATCACTGACAGGAACCATGAGACCTGTGCAAATGGATGACTGTGTACAGTTCTAATTATTCATCTGACCCTCAAAAAAAAAGATGTGTTAAATGTGGATTAACTGAATAAGTGATTGTGTGTGTATGAATATGTGTGTGTGGAGAGGAGTGTGAATGAAGTATGCTACTACTTTGTTACTTGAAGATCGATTAAAAACACCTCCATCTCTTCCTTCAGCAAGGATAGATGAAACGAGAGGAGCATGAATGCAAATCTATTGAGCAATTTCTAGGCTTTTCTCTCTGGGTTTGGTGGGTAGGGATGGGGCTCTAAGTTTCAAAGAAATGG
>NW_016108597.1:16664-18282 GCF_001604975.1 Cebus imitator | reverse complement strand
AATTATTATTTTAATTATCTGGTGCTCCAAAAAGCAGTTCCTGAAAGTTAAACAAGGAGAGTCGGATTCCTTCCATATAAGTGATGTTTTATTTTTTTCTTCTTAAACTATATGCATGGTCTGTAATTGTGCATGATATCTATTGGTGATAGTTACCCAAATACACTGAAATGTCAGTCTGAGAATTTTAAGTGTGACTCTACAGAAAATAAGAGCAAATTTGTCCTACTAATACTGACTACCCTGGAAGACACCTGTCCTTTCATAAGTCCGATGGGTTGTTTTCATTGATTCAACTTTTTTATACGTCGCTGTTCATCGAATATTTATTCTGCATCAAACCCTGTATTCAGCACTGATTAAAGGTTATCTATTTAGTTATCTTCTATTTATTATCTATTTATCATCTATCCATCTATCATCTACTTACATATCATCTATCACCCACCTATCATCTACTTATCTATCATCTACTTCTCCATCTATCTACCTACCTATCTATATTCATCTATCTACCTATCTCTATCTATCTATCTATCTATCTATTCAGCACTGGTTGGTTATAGATTTACTTATCTATGTATAATGTATTTATTATTTATTACAATAATCCATCCAATAATGAATTATCATATAAATTATATTATTAATAACCCATATACCTAATAATAAATGCATCCATGTCATCTAGCATGTTATTTATTACCTATTTATTTATATATACTTAAATATCACCTATTTATATATGTTTATATATAAATATAAATTTAATTTATTTTATATATCTATTTATATATAAATATATACAATATATAAGTATACAACATATATATTTATATGTATTGTGTGTATTTTTACATAATTTATATATATATATTTATATATAAATATACAAACGTTTATATATAAATAATACATAAATAAATTATATATAAATATATACAAATTGCTATAATAAATTTATTACCTATTCTATTATATAAATAGGTAATAAAGAATTATAATAAATTTATATAAATAGGTAATAAATAATAACACATGATAGATGTGCGATTTATATTATTACCTATTTAGCTAGCTGGCATCTATCTACCTCTATTGTCTATCTTGATATAGATATACAGATAATGACATAGTTTTTTCCTCAGGAAAGTCAGGGTTAAATAAGGCTCTCAACTGATCATAAGTATGAGGAGAGGTGAATGATAGGGGAATCTAATAAAAACGAGTGGTTCAGGGAAGGCTTCCTCAGGAAGGGGATCATTAACACTAAAACTTGAAGGGCACGTGCATTTATGAATTATGTGAATAAATTACCAGGGGAAGTACTGCAAAAGACTACAAAGAAACAAGATTCAACATGATTTTTAAAACATTGTACTGTAAAAAAGAAATTACAAGAAATTATCCTAAGTCAGTCAGTGTTTCCCAAGGCTGAGCATTAAGAGAAATAATTCTTGGGGATGTTAAAAGCTCAGATGTGTGGGAACTATCCTAAGCCTATTGATAAGAAACGTAACAAGGCCATATTAGATCTGAAGCTGGCAGTGATCTTGAAAACCACAGAAAAAGACCAAGATTGAAGACCAAAGAAAGCAATTTTAATTCCAGGCAAAGG
>NW_016108597.1:13016-14459 GCF_001604975.1 Cebus imitator | reverse complement strand
CACACCCTCAACCTCAACAAGTCTCAAGTGATTCCCTCTTCATTCCAGTGCAGGATTTCTCAATCTTGGCATGATTGCCAGTTTGAGCTGAATAATTTTATGTTGTAGGGTCAAACTTGTACATTGTAGGATGCTTACCAGTATCCTTGGCTTCCACTAGTTAGATGCCATTAGCATCTCCACACTGTGACAACCAAAAATGTCCCTAGACACTGTCAAATGTGCCCTGGCAGACAAATAGTGGAGAACCACTTTTCTGGATATATTCTCTATCTCATTACATTGGTAATTGCAATGCATAGTAGTGTCAAACATAATGAGATTCGGAAACCACGTCAAGTATAGTGTTTATCTGAGTGCAGAGCTTCAGGATGACTACCCAGAAAACACATACTCTAAAAGAATGTGTCATCATTCGTAAGTGGATAACTTAGGGTTTCATTCATATAGGGAGTTACAACACTTTTCATACAAGGTCAGTGCACAGGTTATAGCAATTTGATGGGTTATAGCTTGCCACAATAAAAGGAGCATTGCCTTAACGTTCCATGAGGATGAGTGATGATCTGAGGGAAGTCTTATCTCTGTTGCCACAACCCGTTTCCTAATCATTTACAGGAAAAAGCAGAAGTTCCATTTGCACACTATGTGACTCAGGCCACATAGCCAGAATCCTCTCTGGGCTCAAAATACCTTAAAGTTCCAACAGTTTCAAGTTTGAATTACTTAATTTTACAGTAGAAAAAGATGTCAGGAAGGATACTGAAAAAGTAACCCAGAATTAAGAGTTCAGAGAGGGCTCCCTAAAAGATGTCAGAAATGTCAATGCATATGGTTGGAAAATAGTTTTCCAGGCTGGGACACATCATATATGGAAGCCTGCTGAGAAATGATAATTAAACATCAGGGGAAATATTAAGTAACTCAGAGTACGAGCAGGGAAGTGGCGAGAGACACTGCTGGGGGAGGTGGGTGAAAGGAAGGGGATGGAGAGCCTTGTGTACTATCATGAGGAATCTGACCTTCTCCTGAAGTCAAGAGGGGACCACTGAAGTATTTTAAACACACAAATAGTTTTATTTTAGAGAAGTTATTCTGGTAGCCGTGTGGAAATGAAAGTCAACAAAAATTAAAGAGAACATTAGGAGACTATTAGACATCTTAGGTAACACTCATATAATCTTTAGGGCAATCTGGTCACTGACTAGTCAACCAGGCCAATCCTAGTGTCATCCTCTTTCTACATCAAAATTTCAACAAAGCCATGGCTGCTGGCAGTTCAAAAAGGAAATATCACTGTCATACAGTGAGACTTTGGCAAGAAGGTAAAACGTGCTCATGAGCTCTTAATCACAATTTTCACTGTATTTTATTAGAATTTAAGTTTTACTATGTTCTCGATCTCTAAAATTTGAAATTCTCACAAGCCTTAGCATGTAAACT
>NW_016108597.1:9275-11121 GCF_001604975.1 Cebus imitator | reverse complement strand
AATTGTAGATTGAGGGAATGGGCAGTTCATAGAAATGATTGTAAGAAAGTCCAGCGTGGTTTGATGGTGCAGTTAACAATTTATATCTAAATACGTTGTCTTCCCTTTTGGTTTGACACATATCAGACAAACAAAAAGTCATGTCCTAGTCATATGGTGCCTTAGATTTAGGGAAATAAATAAAAGGGAGGAAAAGAGATATCTCAATCCCTTCATCCTACTGTGATTAACTGAAAGAACTGCATTTGATAAACTCTACTTTGCTATCATTTAGCAGACTCTCCTTAAGTTGATTCTGTTCACCTTATCCAGATGCTATTTAACACACACCTCTGTAGAAGATGTCTTAGTTCCCACACTCCCTCCCACTTTTATACATTAGTCAAACCATTACCTCATTCCTGAAATGACCTCTCTCCCTGATTGCCTAAGTTTACCAAGTCCTCAAAACCTCCTATTTAATTCATATTATACTTTTTAATACACGATGTTCAGTGGGCGAAAGTTGTAAGATTTAAAACATTAATTTGCATTTTAAGGAATTTATAGTATTCTAATGGATGAAACACTTTCAATACAAACTAATACATTATACAAACAATAATACAGCCTTAGACAAGTATACAATTAGTATTTTAATTGGTGAAGCACACTTTAAATATAAGCTAATGCAATATACAAGTAATAACATAGCCTACACATGTAATATACATATAAAATGTATGTCTATGTCATTGTTAATAATATATTAAATGTATTAAGCAAACATAATATAGCCTCATATGTATAAAAAGTAGAAGTGTCTGGGGGGAAGAAGTGAAATCCAGAGAGGAATGCTGAACAATTTTGTAGGATGGGAAATTAGGAGATGGGAAGGGGAAGTTCAGGAAGAATTTACATAACTGCAGTGATCCTCCCTTCTGATACTCTTATCTGCCCTATCACGAGTGATATTTTATACATTGGACCCATCACTTTCTCTGTGTGCTGTATTTTTCTAATGAGATTGTATATTCATGTGAAGAGCAGACATGATTCACCTGTTTTCTCCATTTGACACACTATGCTGCAGAGTTCCTATAATTTTTTCTTGTTGGTTTTTTGCTTTTCCTTTGAGATGGAGTCTCACTCTGACACCAGGCTGGAGTGCAGTGCCACAATCTCAGCTCACTGCAACACCCCCCCCCACCCGACCCACTGCTACATTTGACTGGCTTAATAAAATAAAAAAAGATACCCCTTTCTGTAAAATCCCCTCCACTTTTCCAGGATTACCTACACTACCTCTTTAAGTGCATTCTCAACACACACAGGTTTTATGTTTTGTTTTTTAATATAAATAGAAAGGGGTCTTGCTTCGTTGCTCAGGCTGGAATAGAACTCTTGGTCTCAAGTGATCCTCCCACCTTGGCCTCCCAAATTGCCAGGATTACAGGTGTAAGCCACTGCAACTGGCCCCAACAGGTATGGTCCTAAAGACATCTCACACTTAACAACTAATACCGACAAGGTGCTTCAAGTTTACTGGTCAGGTGTCTCCAACAACTCAGACAAGTGGTACAGCCTGCAAATGAACCCCATTATCCATTGTCTCCATCTTCCTCAGGTTTTCAATGCATACCTACCCACTCCAATGACTCCATTTCTGCCCCCCATGCAGGCAAGGCACCAGAATATTAAATAGAAATTGTGTGTACAGCCTCAAAGAAATTTCCTCAAACTAGGAGGGCATACCCTTTTCCCATTTCCTTCTATTGCTGGCTACAGTGAAGATGTGCATAAAGCAACAGTTATGGAACATAAGAAAGAAGCTGAGGCTGGAAGAACCTCGGGCCAAAGATCAAGG
>NW_016108597.1:2049-7195 GCF_001604975.1 Cebus imitator | reverse complement strand
CTGATTCTGCAGATCCCACTAATGAAGACACTTACTGCCAAAAATTTCTGCAACCGCTTCTCGAGTCACTAGTGTTTCTGTTTCCAAATATACAACAAATGCTGCCAAGAAGACCAAGCGCTGCAACACAAACCTCCAGTGCTCATGAAATCTGCAGGAAAATAAGCACACTTAACCTCCAAGGCTACAAACCTTCAGAGAGACGAGCTTAACACAGTCATGTTCAAACAGTGAAGAATTAAGATCATTTTTCAGTAAAATCTTATGCAAAGCCCCAATATATAAAGAGCAATATGACATTTACTATCAATTTTACAAGTTCAAATTTATAACAATTATTTAAGTTTAATCAGCGAGCAATATGGTCTAATTTTGATGAATATGAAAATTTACACCAGGCTTGGTGGCTCATGCCTGTAATCCCAGCACTTTGGGAGGCCAAGGCAGGTGGATCACCCGAGGTCTGGAGTTCAAGACCAGCCTGGCCAACATGGCAAAACCCCATCTCTACAAAAATAACAAAATTAGCCAGGAGTGGTGGCACCCACCCATAGTCCCAGCTACTCAGGAGGCTGAGGTGGGAGAATTGCTTGAACCTGGGAGGCGGAGGTTGCAGTGACCCAAGATCACACCACTGCACTCCAGCCTGGGCGACACAGTGAAACTCCGCCTGAAAAAACAAAAAGAAAATTTACAACTGAAGATTACAGACGACAAGAGCAACCGTGCTAAGTTTAATTAGGAAGAACAATGATACTGCTGTGAGAAATATAAAAATTTGCAACTGACGATTGAAGACAACTGTCGCCTCAACTTACTCCTACATTTTGATTTGAGTGCAGGATACCAACAAAATTCTGATTTTCAAAATTGCCATTTGCAATCACTAAATAAATGGACTTAAAGTGATAGAACAGTGAGCTAGAAGTCTGAAAAAAGAAAAGGACATTTTACAACCTGTGAATAGTTACACTGGGCCTCCTGATTTTCAAATGTGGGAATAAATTCAAAAAAAATCTCAACGCAATGCAGGTCACATAAACCCTTTTCAAGGCCAAATCTAGCCAGAAGGCAGCCTGTGTGTGACCTCCAGAGATGCTCTCTAAAGACCCCACCAGTTCTACTGTCCTACCTCTCTCTGTGCTTCAGTTATGACAGCAGTCCCTGACTCTTTCAGTATCAGGGACTGGTTTCACGGGAGACAATTTTTCCACAGAAGGTGAGGCAGATGGTTTCAAGATGAAATCGTTGCACTTCAGATCATCAGGCATTAGATTCACATAAGGAGCATGCAACCTAGATCTCTCCCATGCAGTCAGCATTACGGTTCTCACTACTATGAGAATGAAATGCTGCCACCAATCTGACAGCAGGTGGAGCTCAGGCGTAATAGGAGGCAATGGGGAGCAGCTGTAAATACAGATGAAGCTTCACTCACCCACCACTCACCTCCTTCTGTGCACCCCAGTTCCTAACAGGCCACAGACCAGTACCAGTCCACAGCCTGGGAGCTAGGAACCCCGGCTATACAGCGAGGATCAACAAATTTTTTCTGTAAAGAGCAAGCAGTAAATAGTTTAGTCTTTGTGGGCCACTTTCACTGTTACATCTTCTTATCTGAGAGTTTTCTTTTTTTTAACAACTCTTGAAAAAATAAACGCAATTCTTAGTTCCCAGAGGCAGCAGCCACTAGTGGTTTATCAACCTCTGCCTTAAAGAATATTCTCGTAAGGTTATATTATCCACCCCTGAAAATACTCATCCTATTTACTGCTGATACATATGTCTTAAAACAACATCTTTTTCTGTAAGAAAATTAAAATAAGGAGAAATTCTTGAGTCAGGTGCAGTTTTTCCCAGTTTAACCCCTATGAAACCAGGACACATTTCACAATCCATGTTTCACAGTTTTTTTTTCTGAGGTGGAGTCTCATTCTGTTGCCCAGGCTGGAGTGCAATGATGCAACCTCAGCTCACTGCAACCTCCGCCTCCCAGGTTTGAACGATTTTCCTACATCAGCCTCCCTAATGGCTAGGATGGTAGGCATAAGCCACCACACCCAGCTAATTTTTTGTATTTTTAGTAGAGACAGGGTTTCGCCATGCTGGCCAGGCTGGTCTCCAATACGTGACCTCAGGTTCTGTCCCCCGCTTGGCCTCCCAAAGTGCTGGGATTACAGGTGTGAGCCACCTCGCCTGGCTCATGTTTCATGGTTATGGCTGGCAAAATTTTCCTTCCCTACATAAAATAATGGCGTATCTTAAAATTAACAGTGTTGTAGATTCAACAAGATGTGGCATAAAATATTAACTATACATGTCACTTGGCAGTGAAATTCAAGCTTCAAATGAAAACTCGACGCTATTTATATACACCGCCACCTAATCTCATTACCTCAATAACTATAGTTCATCCAATTTAACAAGAAACAAATACAGCANACAGTGCCAGTCAATGACTAACCGGTGACTGAGAGATGGCTCAGAAAAGATTTAAGACTTCCTGAATTTTGGGACCCATTTTAAAAACTGACAGTGAAGTAGAACGATCAAAAAAGCAACCAGCAAATTACTGAGCTTACCAGTTCACTGGCAAGAATTAGAACTCCTGAGAGACAATCTTCTACATCCAGATGAAATCCTTTCTCCTGATCTGGATCAACTAAAAAACACATGAAAATAAAGGTATGCTGTGAATGCAATTTAAGACTCAGAATATAAAAATATACACATAATTTCTCCCAAATTAATTGAGGAAAGGACGAATCTTTTAAAAACTGACTTTCTAATATATTCACACCCTCGGCAACTAGACCGCACTGTGGATTTTTTGAGCTCTTAAGTAAAACTCAGTTCAGTCTTCCCTCAAAAAGTAGTATTATCAAAATGGTGTCTAGTTGTGTCACAGAATATAGTTGTTAGAAAGTGCATGAAAAAGCATTTAAGAAAGGAGTTATGATATTTGCAACTAACTTTCAAATGGTTGACAAAGACAAAAAATGAGAAAATTAAGCAGATGTAGCAAAATATTAACAAGTGGAAAATCTAAGTGGCGTGTAAACAGGTATTCATTGTACTATTCTTTCCATTTTCCTGTAGGCTTGAAATTTTTAAAAATCCAATTTGGAAAACTGAAAGAAGCAAGTACATATGAGTTACCACTATTATTTTTAGCTTTTGTGTTTCCAAGTACAGTTGGCCCTCTGTGCTGACCAACTGCGGATTGAAAATACTTGGGAAAAATAAACAAAAATAATAATACAATTCAAAATACAAATTTTTAAAATTAATACAGTATAACAACTATACAGCACTTAGATATTTTAAGTAATTAGAGATGATTTAAAGTATGTGGGCAGAAGTGTATAGGTTATATGCAAATACTACACCATTTTATATAAGGGACTTGAACATCCTCATGTTTTGGTATTGGGAGAGTTCTGGATCCAGTCATCCTCAGATAACAAGCTACGACTATAAGTGCTTTTTAGTTCTTATTTGTTTTAATAAACAAAGTACAACCACCCTTTCCACCAAAACTAAGAACCCTGACTGATTCTGCAGATCCCACTAATGAAGACACTTACTGCCAAAAATTTCTGCAACCGCTTCTCGAGTCACTAGTGTTTCTGTTTCCAAATATACAACAAATGCTGCCAAGAAGACCAAGCGCTGCAACACAAACCTCCAGTGCTCATGAAATCTGCAGGAAAATAAGCACACTTAACCTCCAAGGCTACAAACCTTCAGAGAGACGAGCTTAACACAGTCATGTTCAAACAGTGAAGAATTAAGATCATTTTTCAGTAAAATCTTATGCAAAGCCCCAATATATAAAGAGCAATATGACATTTACTATCAATTTTACAAGTTCAAATTTATAACAATTATTTAAGTTTAATCAGCGAGCAATATGGTCTAATTTTGATGAATATGAAAATTTACACCAGGCTTGGTGGCTCATGCCTGTAATCCCAGCACTTTGGGAGGCCAAGGCAGGTGGATCACCCGAGGTCTGGAGTTCAAGACCAGCCTGGCCAACATGGCAAAACCCCATCTCTACAAAAATAACAAAATTAGCCAGGAGTGGTGGCACCCACCCATAGTCCCAGCTACTCAGGAGGCTGAGGTGGGAGAATTGCTTGAACCTGGGAGGCGGAGGTTGCAGTGACCCAAGATCACACCACTGCACTCCAGCCTGGGCGACACAGTGAAACTCCGCCTGAAAAAACAAAAAGAAAATTTACAACTGAAGATTACAGACGACAAGAGCAACCGTGCTAAGTTTAATTAGGAAGAACAATGATACTGCTGTGAGAAATATAAAAATTTGCAACTGACGATTGAAGACAACTGTCGCCTCAACTTACTCCTACATTTTGATTTGAGTGCAGGATACCAACAAAATTCTGATTTTCAAAATTGCCATTTGCAATCACTAAATAAATGGACTTAAAGTGATAGAACAGTGAGCTAGAAGTCTGAAAAAAGAAAAGGACATTTTACAACCTGTGAATAGTTACACTGGGCCTCCTGATTTTCAAATGTGGGAATAAATTCAAAAAAAATCTCAACGCAATGCAGGTCACATAAACCCTTTTCAAGGCCAAATCTAGCCAGAAGGCAGCCTGTGTGTGACCTCCAGAGATGCTCTCTAAAGACCCCACCAGTTCTACTGTCCTACCTCTCTCTGTGCTTCAGTTATGACAGCAGTCCCTGACTCTTTCAGTATCAGGGACTGGTTTCACGGGAGACAATTTTTCCACAGAAGGTGAGGCAGATGGTTTCAAGATGAAATCGTTGCACTTCAGATCATCAGGCATTAGATTCACATAAGGAGCATGCAACCTAGATCTCTCCCATGCAGTCAGCATTACGGTTCTCACTACTATGAGAATGAAATGCTGCCACCAATCTGACAGCAGGTGGAGCTCAGGCGTAATAGGAGGCAATGGGGAGCAGCTGTAAATACAGATGAAGCTTCACTCACCCACCACTCACCTCCTTCTGTGCACCCCAGTTCCTAACAGGCCACAGACCAGTACCAGTCCACAGCCTGGGAGCTAGGAACCCCGGCTATACAGCGAGGATCAACAAATTTTTTCTGTAAAGAGCAAGCAGTAAATAGTTTAGTCTTTGTGGGCCA
>NW_016108597.1:0-1158 GCF_001604975.1 Cebus imitator | reverse complement strand
ACACATTAGGATGTTTACCTAGTTGTAAGCAATCATTTGGTACATATAATTTTTCTCCTTTTTTTTACTTAACATTATAAAATGCTATTTTTCTTACAAACCTGCAATACTGTTCAGCAGGAAACTTGGTCTTCCAAGACATTAGATGTGCTTTTACTGTACCAAAATGTTCTCGAGCTTTCAAACAACTCTTTGAAACTAATCACAAAAGATAACCAAATGTAATATTGAAACACTTATCAAATTTCAAATATAGTTCTCGCTTAATAATCTAAGTAATCTATCTGGGAATGAATCAACATTTTTTTTAACCTCACAACTAATGTACACGTCTCTGCTTTTCAACCTGGCTCTCAAAATATCATCCCTAGTTTCCCTACTAATAAGCTATACTGAAAAATAAACAAACAACTTGCTAAAAGGGAATATATTAGGAGACACATTGGTAATTGGCTAAGTTGTCATAAATAACGTCATCCTTCAGGGGCTGTGCACCAGCCGCTATTCCTGTTCACTCCTGAGAGAATGCTTAGAATTGGATTGCTCCTTCTTCCCGTATGTGGCAGAAAAAAAGCCTTTACCAACTATTCACAATCAAGATGACCAACTCTATATCATTAAGAAAAATGGAGAGAGATCCAAGATGGCTGATCACTAGCAGCTCGGGATTGTAGCTCCCAGTGAAAGCGCAGAGAACGAGAGGACGCCACACTTTCAGATGAAGTTTTGTTGCTCACGCACCAGGAGATTCCCAGCGGAGGAGCCCCACGGGTCGCCAGCGTGACTCTTGTGGCCGGCGAGGCGGTTTTGCCACTGCCTTGGTGCAGCGGTTCTTGGTGCAGAGTCAGGAAAGCACCATCAATCTTAACGCCGCGGTTTTGACCAGCACAGTGGGTTGTTCAGATTTTAGGGCTGGGAATCAACAAGTTGGATGTCCACTCAGAAACCCAATTATAAAGACGGTAATTATAAAGGCCACAGATGGATAAATCTATAATGAAGGGAAGAAACCAGCCTAAAAAGGCTGAGAATACCCAAAATCAGAACGCCTCTCCCTCTACAGGGGATCACAGTTCCTCATCAGCAACAGAACAAGGCCTGATGGAGAACCAGCGTGTTCCATTAACAAAAGCAGCCTTCAAAAGGTGGATGAGAAGA
>NW_016108596.1:15639-18505 GCF_001604975.1 Cebus imitator | reverse complement strand
CCCCCAAGCCTGCCCCACTCTAACCAGGACAGGGTCAGGGTGGGAAGCTGGCAGCGTCCACTTCTCACTTCTTTGCCATGGACACCCCATGCCCCCATCTTCCTCCAGCAACATAGGAATCCCCAAGGGCCCCCATCAGCCCCAGCTCCTAAACTAGAGGTCTCAAATTGCAGGCTCTGCTGGAGGTCTGGTCATGGGCGGATATTGGGGGCTCCCACTGGTCCCCTCCCAGGTGTCAGAATATCAGCAACCTGTGCCTTCCAGCACAGTCACCAAGGTGAGTTCCCTGGGGTGGAGGACGGACAGACAGAGCTGCGCACATCACAGCTGAAGGCCCTGGCTCTCTTCCTGTTCCAGCGCCCTTCAGGGGATCCAGGCCTCGTGCAGAGGCTGTCTCTTTGGTTGCTGTGGTAGGCGTTTCTGCCCCAGGTCTCAGCCAGTGGTCGCCCAGTGGCACAGTCAGAGCCGGGCTTGCCTGGTTCCCTGGGCTGCCACTCTGTGTCCAAGGTGGCACCATTGGGCAGTGACCCCTCCCTGAGCCCCAACCTCTGAACTCCCAGGCAGCTGCCCAAGCCATGGCTCCTGAAAAGGAAAACATGGGAATTCCTTCAATGTCCACTGTAGGTGTTGATGAGCTCAAAGCACCATGGGTGTGCCCAAGATCATGAGCCCCTCCCTGCATGTCAGTAACAGGGACACACGTTTCTGATGAGCAGGGAGGAAGAGTCTGAGTGTGTGAAGCTATCTGCCCACACAGGCCACATGTGGATGGGGGCAAGGACACGGAACTGAGTAATACAGGACTTGGAGGACTCCCGTCTTATATGGCAATGTTTCTGCATGGACCACTCTTCTATAAAGACTCACCATCATTTTTCACACAGTAATAATGCCATGAGATAACCCCGTAGTTTATATCGTAATGTGGAACAGCCAGAGCCAGTTGGAGACCAACATGCCCCTGAGGCTGACCCATAGCAGGGGCCGCTGGAGCCAGGCTCTTTGGGGTATTTAAGATTTCTTTAGCCAGGCCTGGGGGGCACAGCAGGGAGCACCTCCAGAGCTGTTCAAGGCTTTGTCTCCCCTCTGGGAAGGGCTCTGAGTGGAGTCAAGTGAGGGGCCTGTGCTCACCCACCAGGGTTGTTCCAAGCACAGGCAGCTGGGCTCTGCCAAGCTCACGGGTGCCCTGTGAGCAGCTCTGACGTTGGTGGAAAGTGCTCCCAGTGAGTCTATGGTCAGTCCTTGTGTCCAGCATTGATTTTCCTTCTGCTCTCGAGCTGGGCTTTGTTGTTGCTACTCACTGTGCCTCCAGGTGCTGAGCAAGCTGACCCTGGCCTCCCTGGCCTCATGACTACAAGACACTAATGTAGTCCTATGCATCCCGTCCCACTGACCCTGCCAACACCAGGGCACAGAGGAGTTGGCCCATGGCTTTCTTGGAACCATGCATTTCATTTCTGATTATAAAACTAAGGCATGCTTTGGCAGACAGTGTGGGGGACATGGGAAGGATAAAGGAGATAACAACTTGGTCTGACATCCCAGCACCCAGGGCAGGGATCCAGAGGGGAGATCTGGGTGTATTTCTCTCCATTGTCTTCTCTGCAGGTGTGACACAGCTGTGCACACACATCATGTGGACACGTACAGATACAGCACACCCACTTGTGCACATGTGGGACATTTGCTCCACCCTGGAGTGTGTGTGAGGCATGTGTACATCTACTGCCCTTTGTGGGAGGCACGTTCACACCTGTGCACATACCTGAGGCCTCTCCTCTATCACTGCAGGCTCCTGTGCATTTCCTGGGAGGCATGTTCCCAGTTCATGAAGAATTCTCTTTGACTCCAGGCACTGTCTCATCATCTCAAGCCACACACTGACTCACAGCCAGTGCTCTCCTCACAGGGGTCTGAATGACAAGGAGTGAACCCCAGGATGACCTAGGACAAGTGGCAGTGACAGGGTGAGTTCCTAGGACAATGGACAGGCTGTGTGTGGCTCCCGGCTCTTGACAGGTGCAGAGATCCCAGGAAAAGCCATGAGATGCCTCTTCCCCTTGTCCCACCAGCAAGCTGCAGGGATGGGTAGAATCAAGAGTGGCAGCAATGAAAGATGCCCAGACATCCCACAAAAAGAGCAGGGGCTGCTCTGGGTGATGTCCTAGAGGGACAGGAGCTGGGTGAGAGGCCTGGGGTGCTGAGGGCTTCTCCTCACACAGGCTCTGTCCCAGCCACTGTGCTCTCTCCCTGAGACCTGCATGACCTGCCCATGGGTGAAGACCCAGCCTCAGCTCCTTGCATGTGGCAGGCCCACCCATCCATCCATCAGTTCACACCAGCACTGAGCGGCTGGGCTCTCCTCCACCTGCCCCAGCCAAACTCCGTGTGGAGCTGTCGGTCGGTGGCCTGCCAGCATGCCGATGCCTGTCAGCGTGTTCATCTCGGCGTCCAGCTGCCCGTGTGTGCCCCCATTGATGTCCTCCTCTCCACACCAGCTGCTGTGTGCCTGCCTGCCAGGGTCTTAGGGGGTTTGATAGGCACAGGGTGGGGGCGTGGCAGGCCAGAGTGGTCGTGAGAAATGCTACATTTGGGCAGGAAGTGCCTGTCCTCACCTAGGTCTGTGGGGTTGGAGCCCTAGCCAGGGATTATGCCCTCCTCTACCCAGCACTTCCCTTCCCACTCCTGTATCATTCAGATGGACCGTGGTTTTCCCTCCCCAGCACGTCCCTTCCATATCAGCAGCCCACTCTACAGCCATGTGGGGCCAGCAGTGGCTGGGCTCCAACTCAGGTCTGTACCAGACCCTCATTCTTAACCCCCTGGGTCTCAGCCCGCCCATGTCCCAACTTCTCCAAGTCTGGAC
>NW_016108596.1:12006-14179 GCF_001604975.1 Cebus imitator | reverse complement strand
CAGACCCTCAGCCACAAGGATGGACACAAGGCTCCTGGGGCATGGGCAAAGGGTTGACCCTGGTCCATAGTGTGGGCATCACATCATAGGGTGAGATGGAGACTTGGCCCCCCGGGCAGCGACTGATGCTGATCTTGGGCTGAACCCGAT
The DNA here is from genome assembly GCF_001604975.1 of Cebus imitator. Classification (NCBI taxonomy): domain Eukaryota; kingdom Metazoa; phylum Chordata; class Mammalia; order Primates; family Cebidae; genus Cebus; species Cebus imitator. The sequence goes on along the minus strand of NW_016108596.1, from coordinate 14,029 downwards.
CTGAGCATCCTCAGGGGCCAGCCTCTTCCTGTGGGGTCCCTTAAGGGTAGTCATGGGCTGGGCCCACCTGGAGCCCAGAACATGGAGGGCCACAGAGCCTCATGACCTAGGACTCTAGTGGTCCCTTTGTGTCTTCTGGTGACATGAAGCTCCCCTTCCCATCCACCCAGTCTGTCAGCTCCCTCTGCCATGGGGTGAGGTGTCTGTGACTGGTGAGGCCCACGGTCCTGTCTCCAACCTAGCACCTCAGGATCCCCACCCATGCCCGGCTCTCTGCCAGACCCACACACCCAACCCAGCTAACCCCAGCCCCACCCATCCTCCCTAACCTTTGGCAGGACCCTCCACTGGTCCCCTCTCTGTCCCCTCTTCCTGCCTCCCTGCCTCCCTGCCCTATTCACCTCTTCCCACCCACTCCTGAGAAACTTCTCATACATGAGCACCCATCTGCACACCTGCTCATCAGGCCTGGGTGGGCCTGACCCTCTCCTGAGGTGAGGGCTGCAGCCTGGTGGGCTCAGCTCATCAGCACAGACTTGTTTCTGCCACATCAGCTGGTGAGGAATAAGCAGACCAAGGGCTAGCCAGATCTCCATGGCCTGCCCCAGGCACCATGATGGTCTGGGTGGTGCAATGAGGGAGGAGCTCCAGGTGGCTGACAGCTGGCTGGGGCAGAACACATGAATCAGGGCTGCCCAGAGGGGATGTTGGGCCCCTGGGCTGAAGGAGCCCTGAGTATCAGAGTTGAACCCTGAGCAAGCAGCACCTAAAACCTACTGCACCGGGCTTGCACCAGCCCCACAAGCCCACATGGAGCGTCACTGTTCCCCAGTGCATGGTGGATTTTCTGTGCCTCAGAGCCACAGACTCACTGTCTGTGTCAGCTCCGTCTACCCGCACCCCACCACACCCCACCCCGCCACTCCCTGGCCAGGCTGGGAGCTGAGTGCTGGTCACTCAGGGCTTAACCCTCATGTCCACCTTGCATTGGGGTGGTCAGCTTGCCTTTTGATGTTGATGCAGGGAGATGCGGGGGTGCCCAGCAGGGTCTACCTGATCACAGCCTTTGCCTTCCTCTGGAAGCTGCCTCTTGTGGAGCCCTGTGAGAAAGAGGCCCAAGTGCCCCCGGGGAGAACCCCATACCTCCCAGAGGAAGTTAGGCTGGGGGCGGCACTGACCCCTAACCTGGAGCCTTGGGCTAGACATGGGAAGTTTCCATGTCTAAGGAGAGGTTGCTCCTGGGAGGAGAGGAGGGGGCTGGGAGGCCCCGAGGCGAGGCATCCCCTGAGCCACACCTCAGCACCTGGCTTCCCCCCTCAGTTGACAAGAAAATGTCACCTCCTCTGATAGATGGCAGCACATGGGGGCTCCCAATCAGGCATGGGGTTTGGCAGGCCTCGAAGTCCCCAAGTCCCAAGTCCCAGTGAGGCGATGCACCCAAGAGCTCGGCTGCCAATGAAAAGACTGTCTTCCCAATTATCTGCAGCCACTTGCCTCAGTGATATTTGGCTCCCTGAAGTTCCTGCCAGGCCACTTGCCTCCAGAGGAAGCTGTTGGGAAGCAGGCTGGGCAGCACAAGCCCCAGAACAATCTTACTGCTGTCAGAGCCCCAGCTACACCCAGCAGCCCCTGCAGTCCCAGCCACAGGCCCCAGGGAGGCCCAACCTGAAGGGCAGAGAATGGGCAGAGGAGGTGCTTTCTGGGGGCCATTGTGCCTTGGGAGAATGGTTTACTCTTAACCTTGCTCCTTAGGTCTATGCTCTGGGAAGACAGGCACTGTGGACCCCCCTGATGCCAGCCCTGCCACCAGCCCTCATCTCCCCAGCAGCTCCTCTGGCGTCACACACAAGAGTTCCAGCAGGCCCCCGCCTGGCTATGGCTCCACCTGGTTGCATGCCCCAGTCCTTGGCGCAGCCTCTAGGGGCCGGCAATGAATATCTGAAGGTCCCTACCACAGGCAAGAAACACCAGGAAGACAGGGTGGGCCTCATGTGCCTCCTATGTGACACTAGGTCCATGGCCC
>NW_016108596.1:8939-10116 GCF_001604975.1 Cebus imitator | reverse complement strand
AAAATGTCTGATTCACAGTGGTGGTTTCTGCACTGCCCTCAGGGTCTGGGGTCAGAATTCCCCGCTGAGGCACCATAGGTGCCAATTTCTGTGTGTGGGGGCTCAGGGAACAGGGTGTGAGCCATGAGGGGAGGAGCTTTGGAAGGTGGGGATGGGCCGCTGGAAGCTGTGGGCTAGAATCCTGGTGTGGCAGCCTCCACCATGGCAGGTGGGTCCCATGATGCCCAAGGCCCAGGGTCCCCTGTCCAAGGTGAAGAGCCATGCCCAGGTCTCTGGGGAGGCCAGGCTGCCTGTAGAGGACCAGCTGTCCCCTGGAGCCCTGCGCCAATGCCCATCCTCAGATGCTCCCAGCTCCGGCTTGCCTCGGGGCCTTGGCACCGGTGGACCTTCCGGGCCTCCTGTCCCATGAGGCCTTCAGAGCCTCCAGAAGCAGTCCCGCCTGAGTTCCAGCTCTGCAGAGTCTGCTCTGGGCCACACTTTCTCACTGCAGGCCCATCTGGCTCTGTATGGGATCTGCCCGAGTGCCGCGTCACAGAGACCGGGGAATGGAGGATGGTGGGCTCCCAGGGACCCTCTGGGCCGCTCTCCAGGCTGGGTGCATGCTGGACGCTCACTCCACTCTGCCCTCCATTTGCCCATGTTCCATTCACCGGGCCGGGCCTGGAGGGTCAGGGGTGTGAGGGTGGGTGCTTCTTAGAGGCCCTAGGTATGGGGCAGATGTCCCAGCCTCAAGACTGCGGCCTGGCCCTAAGCGTGGGCTCAGCCCAGCTGTCCAACTCTCCTTATCCATAAATAAAAGATTCCCTTCCTCCTTCCAGCTTCCGAAGCTGCCGCCTGCTCGTCGGCCCAGCCCTTTGTGCCCACTTGTTGCCATGGAGATGGGCGATTCAAAGGCCTGGCACTTCAAGGCTTCCCTCCTTTCCTGGGGGGCCTGGATGGGGTTAGCTGGGATGGTTGCCCAAGCCCCGGTGGGTGCCGCCTCCTGTCTTCATCCAGCCAAGTGCCAGATCCTGCCAGGGCTAGGGCACCCACTAATTCTCACTCTGGTGTGGGTAGTTGACTCTGGCCACTACCCTGAAAATAGGTGCACTTTTACAGAGACCTTCTTCAAAGCTTAATAGAATAAGGGAAATTGAGGCACAGCTGGTCCCATGACCACCCTGTGGAACACAGAGCC
>NW_016108596.1:3522-5709 GCF_001604975.1 Cebus imitator | reverse complement strand
TAGCCATCCCAGCCCAGCACCCAGGAGTGAGCTGAGCTTCCAGAGGGGAGGGCGCTGGCCAAGGTGCTGACCAAGGTGTCGGACACAAGAAACCAGTCCTCCCCCCAGCCCTGCTCCCACGGCACAGACCTGTGAGGAGGTAGAGGCCCAAGTCCCAGCCCAGAGTGACCGGGAACAGCTGAGCTTGGTGACTGGGGAGGGTTCTGGTGCCAGAAGCCTCCACGGCAGCCCTGGCTCCCCATTTTCTCCCATGTCCATCCCATGCCCCAGAATGGTCACTCCAGCTGCTGCAAGAGGGATGGGAGGGGCTTTAAACCTATGAGAGATGGGTGTGGCCACAATCTTCAGCTGTGGTGGGCCACTCTGGGTCACTGATAATTGAAGTGACGCCTGCGCAGTGAGCACAGAAGTGTCCTCTCAAGGCCTCTCTGCAAGCACAGAGCAGCCTGAGAGTGGAGCCTGGTCCACCCCAGCGCTGTCCTCAGACTGATGGCCAGTGCCACATGACTCCTCTGAGGGTCTGATACATCCCTGTGGTGACAGCTCAGTTCCTACTCTGGGGGCTGCTATGTGCAGAGACCTTAGAGGAAGAATGCTTGTTTGGGGGTCAGGTCTCAGCCTCCCACTGGCTCTGTGAGCTTTGCCTGAGGATCCGCATCTGTGCAATGGTGAGGACGTCTTAATGTGTTTGTGGGAGGACCCGCTGAGCTACTGCAGGGGCTGAGCTGGTCGCACTAGGCAGCCAGCACCCCCTGGAGAGGTGGCAGTGTGTGCACAGCCCACCCCTTCAGGAGGCCAAGGGGCAGAGTGGCTGAGGGTGTCTGGGCTCCATCTCACCTTCTGTGTAGCTGGGAATGGCATGCACTCCACAATTCCCTAGAAGCACTAGGCTGGGACAAGGGTGACAGGGATAAAGCAGGCCAAGGTGTGATGAGGGCCACAGAGAGGCAGCCAGAGGCGTGTGGGCAGTGCAGCCTCCACACCAGGCAGAGTGCTGCCAGCATGGCTCCATCCTGAGAAGCTGCCTGCCACTGGGCTCAGATGGGAGCACTGGGGCTCTGGGAGGTCCTCACTTCCTCTGGACAAGACAGGCAGGCCAGCAGCCCTGGGCCCTGCTCATCTCCCTCAGGGCCACCTCCACGGCCAGGGACAGGCAGAGAGCACAGGGCTGCCAGTCACCAGGGCTCTGATGGGGGTCATCAAGGCCTCACGCTGGCCCACTCTGTCCTTGAGTCAGGGTCCTACAGACTGACGCCAGGTTGGCCTGCAAGACCCTCATCTGCATGTTCCTCTCATTCAGGGTGGACTTGGGGAGGACCCAGCCCGGGTAAGCTGACTTCCAGTGTTCCTCCAGGTGCAGGGGCAGCCTGACAGTTGTTTGAAGACCCCGGGATGCACTTAGGATCTCATCAGTGAGGCCCAGTGGGTGCTCCAAGCAGGAGACAGAGAAGGGACGCCTGCACCCTTGTGTGTGTGCAGGGGGGTCACTGGGTTCTCTGGTCCCATGGCCACCTGGCAGGGGCTGGCTTCCTCGGAGTGTGGGGGATACTAAGCAGGTGGCCTCAGAGAGCATCTTCTGGGTTTGGAGCCCCCATACCGCAGATGGGAAGAGGTGGGGGACCCCTGCAGGGTTACGGGTAACATCAGGCCTGGGTCCGCTCCCTGGGATGGTGCAGAGAGAGCCACAAAGGCCAAAGAGGGCCCCCAGTACTCTCTTAAGGCTTGAGTCTGTTTCTCACTGGAAAATGGGGGCGATCATGCTCCAGCAAGGAGTTTCTGTGCAGGAGGTGGGGGACTCAGGGGTTTCGTGAGGCCAGGAAGGGGCTGCATCAGGCAGAGGCCATCCCCAGGCCTCGGGACAAAGCCCTTGCCTGCTTGGGGACCTGGCCAACCTAGGAGTCACTCCCTCGGACCTGCGCCCCCGGCCAGCTCCAGCCCGGGCCGCGGGACCCTGGGCAGCCTGCAGGGGCCGCCGCCTTTTCAGCAATGCACCGCCTTTGTCTGGGGCCGCGCCGCGCTGGAGCACCAGGCAGGCTAAGCGCCTCCTGTGGCCAGGACTGCTGGCCCGGGTCTGCCGCGTGGCCCACGCCCCTACCCCGGCCCGCGGCCCCCGGCCCCCGGCCCGCGGCCCCCGGCCCGCGGCCCCCGCCCGCGCGCGAGCATCGCGCGGCTAAATCTCAGCCTGGA
>NW_016108596.1:0-656 GCF_001604975.1 Cebus imitator | reverse complement strand
TGCCCTCCCCTTCTTCCTCAGCTGGGGGAGCTATGGAACCCCTGAACCTCAGTTTCCCTGTTCCAGGGTCCTTCCACTGGCACTGGCAAAAATGTAGGTTTGAATGGAGTGAGAAGCAGGAGAGAGGCTGAGGGAGAGCAGCCTGGCCCAGCGGGTCTCTGAAAGCCAGAGGATTTGTGGAGGGTCTGTGGAGGACATCCCCACAGGGGCTGGGGCCCTTGAAGGTGGGGGTAGGTCCTGCTGTCCTCGGAGGCTGGGGACTGGCCCACAGCACGTGGAGGGGCTGGGATTTGTTTGCTGTTGCTGTGTGTGACAGGCAGGCTGAGAAGGCGAGGGCGTGTGGGGTGGTGCCTGCCCCCTCCCTCTGCCCAGGGACAGTGCAGCTGCCCGGCACTGCCCCTCCTTGTCTCTGCTCCGCCCTTGAATTCATGCTTTGTGGCACAGACGGTCATGTGCAGCCAGTGCAGCACCAGGAAGGTCCAGCTGGTGAGGCCGGGATGGGTGGGAGGCAGAGGAGCCCTCCTGCTGTCCTGGGCCTGTGGCCCGGAACCTCTCCCTGGGAGCCTCAGTCTGTGTACCTGGGAAACGGGTCAAGAGCAGGAAGCACAGGGGGAGTTCCAGGATGACCTGGAAATGAGCAAATGTGTGTGTGAGCC
>NW_016108595.1:2919-18581 GCF_001604975.1 Cebus imitator | reverse complement strand
TTCAGTACTATCCACGGTTTCAGGTATCCACTGAGGGTCCTGGCACATATCCCCTGCAGATAAGGGGGAACTACTATGTAGAGCAAAAGGGAAATTATCCAAGTAGGCTACATCCAAGCACAAGAGCCCTTTAAAAGCAAAGCGTTCTCTTGAGCTGGTAACAGAGAAGTCAGAGACTTGAAGCCTGACAAGGACTCAGCAGACTTTGAAGAAGGAGGGGAACAGGGGTGACCTCTGGGAGGAAGAGTGGCTCCTGGCTGACAGCCATTGAGGGAATGAGGACCTCAGACCTCCAGCCACAAGGAAATGGATTCTGCCAAAAACCTGAATGAACATGCAAATGGATTCTTCCCCAGAACTTCCAGGTAAGAGGAAGGCCTGGCCTACACCTAGACCTCAACCTGTGAGATCCCAAGTAGGGATGTAAGCAGAGCTCACCTGGATTCCTCCACTCAGTCTTCTACCTAGAGAACCGTGAGCTCATAAGCAGGTGGTGTGTCAAGCTGTTACATTTGTTACAAAGCAATGGAAAATACAAAGAGTGGATGTTTGAATCAAGGCCCAGCAGACTTCAAAACTTGCGCCCTTTCCTCTCATCAGGGAGGGAGGAAACCTCTCCAGCTCTGACTACTTTGAACCACATGATGCTGTCAGAGGCATTGCAACCACAGTGGTTCCATCTTGAATAGGGGCTGGGTAAAATGAGAGCGAGACCTGCTCGATGCATCCCCAGGATGTCAGGCATTCTTAATCACAGGGTGAGACAGGAGGTCACAGATACCCGTCACAAAGACCCCGGGATAAAAGGGTAAAGAAGCAGCCAAAACCCACCAAAACCAAGATGGCGACCACAGTGACCTCTGGTCTTCCTCACTGCTCATTATATGCTAATTATAATGCATTTGCATGCTAAAAGACACTCCCACCAGTGCCATGACAGTTTACAAATGCCATGCAAATGCCCAGAAGTTACCCTATATGGTCTAAAAGGGGGGGAGGGGTCCTCAGTTCCAGGAATTATCTGCCCCTTTCCCAGAAAATTCATGAATAATGTACCCCTTGTTTGGCATATGATCAAGAAATAACATGAAAATAGCCACAGCAGTGCTCAGGGCGGCTTTGCCTATGGAGTTGCCATTCTTTTGCTTCTCTACTTCTCTAGTAAACTTGCTTTCACTTTACTCTGTGGACTCACCCAGGATTCTTTTTTGTGCAAGACTCACGAACCCTCTTTTGGGATCTGGAACGGGACCCCTTTCCCGCAACTACACCAAGCCTGGGACAAGCTATTAAAAAACAAAACAAAACAAAACAAAAACCAATGGGACATGCCTCTGGCCTCAAGTGGCCTGCAGTCCAGTGGGAGGGGTGACAGACATTAAAACAGGTAATTGCCATGCAGTAAGATGTCCACTGGAACAGAGAGCGCTCAAAGAGCTATGGGACCAGACCATTTTTTTTTTTTTGCCTTTAACCCTTTCTATATTTTCCAGATTTTCTATAACAGAGAAGGCCAGACATTCCACATCAAATGACTGCTATAAAGCTCACAGTTCTTGAGAATCTAAGCTAATTTTCAATGATTTTTAGCAAGTTGTGTCTAATTTTACTTTTAAGGACTAATTTCATTGTCATTCCATTTGCATGCTGTAATTCTTTGCCTCAAGTATCAAAACTAACCCTGATGAAGACACTGGCTGGGTCCTGAGGGTAGGCGCCCGGCACATACCCCTCTCTCCCATAGCGTGGCTGGAGCTAGATGTCTGCCTTTGTTTTTTTGTTTTTGTTTTTTACTGTGCCCAAGATGCTTTTGTATCTTGTCAGTATATTCTTCAATCTCCAGGGCTGTAAGCAAGAATCACGTCACCATTTTGGAGGATTCACACCAAAATAAAACCAGAGACATAACAGTACCAAGAAGCTTATCACTGGTTAACCAGAACCCTGGTTACCTTCCAGAAGATAAAACTAAAGTGTCACAGGAAACCATCGACGAGAACGACACCAGCTGGGGAGGCAGATTAGGCAAATGGTGTCATGTGGGAGGTTCTATTCAATCAATGTCTGGCTTCATTTCCCTTAGCCTGTCTTCCATTGAAATCACATTTGGTTATCTTTGCCCTCATTTCGCTGTGAAGGGTACCTTGGCAATACTGTGAGGGCAAGCACAGAAGTGACCTTCACCTTATCTGTACAAAGCCATCCTCCACCTTTCCCCGGAAGGGTGTCCTCCGTTTGTTTCTCCACTACATACTCCAAGGCTGTGATGACTCAGCAGTTTCCCCAGAAGATGGGAGAGATGTTTAATGGGGGCCGGCGGGGAGCCAGGCAGAGGAAACCCCATCTTCAACCTAACTGTAATGCAAATAGGGATTCTTTTTCTTTTCTTTCACTCCTCTCTTCCTCACCCATAACCAAGTCTCAAGTTCTCAAACATGTTATAGTGAACCCCAAGTTTCTCTTCAAGGAATCAGTATGTCAGTATGTTCAGCTCTCTTATTCTTTAATTTCCTGTTTTAAAGTTTAACTTCCTTGTAATTTCAGTAAACAATCTTCTCCACCGGTTGTTATCAGTAGTTCACATCTGTTCCCCCACCTCCCCCCTCCAACGCCATCCTGACTCTCCCGGTCACCTGATCCAGTCACCTGCTTGGGTCACCTTCTTTGACCTAGGTCACTCCTGGCAACCTGTTCTGACCCACCCGTAACCGTCCCTCCTGCCAAAACACCCACCCTACCCCACTCTAGCTCGGACTCTAGCTATTTAAAATAGCCAATTGGGATTAGTCCAGCTTGTGCAGTCTAACCCTAGCCAATAGGGGAATGACACGGCAGTAGGGACAACCTCTGTCAGGCAAAAGTACCCCTTCCCCCTTTTCCAAGCATGCAGCCACCATTGCTCCATCCCTGAGCCGCACCCTTCTATAGAAGTAAATTGCCTTGCTGAGAGGATTTATCTTCGAGTGCTATTTCTTTTGCGGCATTGAAATTTTACTTATAACAAACATAATAACTACATTTATTATTACAAACTATTTGCCAGAACAATATGCCCAGGGCTTTCCATACGTTAGTTTATTTTTAATCAATTCAGCAAGTAAATGCAGTTAAGTCCATTTTATTGAGGCTCAGAGACCTCACAGCATAACAAGTGGTTAGGCAGAATCAAAACCCATGTGTGCCCAATTTCAAACCTCCTCCAAATATTCCATGCTGTCACTTGTTAACCTGACCAAGCCTTGGGATACAGCAGCTACCTTTCAGGGAAAATTATTTTTTTCAAAGCAAATTAATTTCTACCTACTTTCAGAAAACAGAAGTGAGGTACAGAAACAGCTGGATTGGTTACAGCTCCTTTGCCTTATTTGAACAAGGTTGGAACAGTTGGCTATGTTTGATTGGCTAAAACTCGGTGACTGGCACAAGTGGAGGCTACATCTCCCCTTTTATAGTTCACGATATACAGAAAAACCTTTAGGCTGGACTTAAAATATCTAAGGAGGCAGCTTTAGGCTAAACTCGATTTAACACATTTCCCTGCCTTTTTACTGGACAAGAAACCCAACAACTGCAATGACAATGCTAAACAAACCCCACCACCACCCCCTCCACCCCTGCTTCCCTCCCTTGGTGCTGGGGACAAGGGTAGGCTATGGAGAGGTGCCAGACCTTCTGATTTTAAAGAAATCCGAATTTTTATTTTGAAATCCTGGCTTTTATGAGGTGGTAACTAATTCAAATTTGTAAAAACAGAACAGATTAAAATTATGTCCACGAAGAACATGGGGGCCCAGGCCTAAGGGCGGAGAATCTGATGCCTTCCAAAGTTAATCTGATCAGTGAGTGATGACTAAAACATTATTTCTGTAGGCAAATGGGGAAGGATGCTGGCCCAGCAGCAAGTACTCCAGGGGACCAGGCTTTTTCAGTGAGGGCTCACCCTGGAAACAAAGTGCCCGGCCTCCCAACTCTACCACTGACTTTCAGACCCCACGTTCACTTAAGAAAGCCACCGGGAAAGACTTGTGGCTGTGCAGGACGCTGCAAGGGGCCCTGATATCTCCCAGTATCATGATTCAACAGTGCCCCAAAGCAACTCAGCATCCCCGAAACCTCACACGTGGATGTGACTTGCCCACCCACAGTGACAGGCACAGCCAGGTCTGATTTAGGAAGATCTTTCAAAGCAGAGTAACTCACAACTTTCCCAGATCATCTCTAAACCAAAGATGAATTAGGGAATCAGTTTTGCCACCTGCTAAAAGTGAACTCGCAGGTGAAGCCACTCTGAAACCTTCTCAGGTCTGAGAAGCTCCAATGCCCCAGGAGGGCATCCCACCTGCCAAGAGGTACACAGAAGATGCTATGTTGCTCAAAGCCAAGGGCAAAAGGCCCCTCTCTCCACCCATACCCCAAAGTTCTGGAGAACCAGGCTGGGAGTCCACACTGCTTCCAGGAGAATTACTGCCCACCCCAGCTTCTGTCTAAAGAAGAAAATATGGAACTAGAAACGAAGAAGGGAAGACATGGATGCCAAGGACATCGCAGGAGATGCCCAGCCTCAGCTCCGACAAGTCTCGGGATTAGCAGGGTCACACAGGCAGGGTGGCAGGAATGAGGAGCAGAGTGAGAGTGTCAGAGGTCACTGGCTCCCTGCTTCTGCCTCTCTCTCCCTCAGACCAGGAGATATGTTTTCCAGCAAGTGGGATTAAGATATTCTTTCTGATAATATTTAGAGAGCAGGGCCAGTTGAGCACTGAGGTCACTCCCAGTCTGTGGAGACTGCTGATCTCCTTTCTCTCCAGTGGAGGGTGAGGACGGGTTTGACCAACACGTTACCCCCTCCCCCAGCAGCTGGCAGAGGCTGATGTCACAAGCCACGCTGGGTAAGCTGGCAGCTCAGGGCCAGTTGGGTATCAAATAGTATCCAGGGATTTACCAGCAGCCACGGGGCTGCCTGGGGTCTATACTTAGAAACCTGGGCCGGCTGACACTGAGAGGCGCCACACGCCCTGTGGCCAGTCAGGTGGACCAAGGAAACGCCAGGGGCAGCACTGCTGGCGCACTGGCCATGTATACAAACGTATCACACTTCATGCCAGAACACGGGTGAAAGCTGGGATAAAGGAAGATCAAGAAGCAAACCCATGCTCTGTGTTTCTGTTCAGCTTTGCAGCTCAGAGCATGCCTCAGGCAGTGCTGCTGGAATACAGGGCCATCTGTGGCACCTGGAAGCCTGGTGTTTGCGAGCAGGTGCATCCTCCAACCTCCCTGGCTGTGATGAAAGGGATCCTTAACCCTGACTATTTCTCAGGGACTGCTCAAACCTGAGAGGCCAAAGGTGGGCTTCTAGAGCCCTGTGGGTGGTGACGTACAACCCTGCACATACCTCTGAGGCCAGAGCCCAGTGGGGCTGGAAGGAGAGAGAGAGAGGAGCCAGTGGGGAAGGTTTCTATGGCAGCCCAGGCTGGGAGCCGTATGTCTCAAGTTGGCAAGATGTTCCTCCTACCTGCACCCCACCACTGGGGCTGATGGAGAGGGAGGGGTGAGATCTGGATAATAACCGTCAAGATATTCTGGGAGGCACAGGAGGGGCTGAGGCAAACGCCTAGGTCAGGCAGCCTCCAGGGGCTTCCACAGAAATCAGCCAAAAGCCTGGGGATGCTGATGTTGCTTTTTGGCCAGCTCTGCACCCAGCCTCCTCACTAGCCCACCCCTGGGAAGCAAGGAGAACAAAGCCTTCTCCTGGGAGTGTCAGTTGCTTCCTCGAGAGCAACCCGTCCCCTCAACACCATTCCCCAGAGGCCAGCACAGTGAAGGAAAGAGCCAGACTGGGTCCCTGCAATGTCCCTCACCTCAGATAAGTCCCCGCCCCTCTTTGGGCTTCAGATTTCCCATTTATAAAATGAGTGGCTCTGCCTAGAGCAGATCAGTGGCTCTCTATCCGAGCTGTGCCCTGGAATTTGTCAGGGACTTTAAAAATGAATCACAATATTTGGGCCCCACCTCAGACCAGCCAAATCAGAATTTCTGGAGGTGGGGACCACAAGGGCAGACAGGCGTCGGGGCCCGATGTCTGGCTAAAGTAGCCCAAGGCAAGGTCTGGGGACATCCAGATCAGAAGGCAGATGTGGCCTCAGCAGGGCTGTGTGTGCAGCCTGTCCTCCTGCCTGTGCTCAGGAGGCCACACTCCTTCCGCTGAACTCCAGCCCAGCCCAGGCTAACAGCTGTCCCAGGGGACGTCCTCTCCTGTGCACAGGTCCCTGCCTCTGTCCCCACAAAGCAAGTAGGGGCTGACAGTGGGGAGCCAGGCTTGAACTGGCACCTTCAGGACTGGTTTTTTCTCATGTATGCACTGGTACGCCTGGGATTGAAAGCTTGTCTAGAAAGAAGGTACAGAGGTTGATGTGGAGGGATACAGGTCAAAGGGGAGAAGGAGATGAGGGGGGTTCAAGAAAGGGCGATATGCATTTATTACACATCTCCTGCGTGCCAAGCACTCTGTCAGATGAACCACAGAGGTCAGCACATGCAATCCTTGTAACACCCTGAGATGGGAGATAAGGCTGAGAGAGAGCGGGTAACTTGCCCAAGACCACATGGAACAAGGCCATCTCCACCTGCTGCCAGGCAGCCCTGGTGTCCACTGCTTTGCACCATGAAGTGAGCCCTTTTTCCCAGGGCAGTGTTTATTTGCCACCACTGGCATCACAGGTCACATCTGACTTTCCAGACCCCATACCTCTCTATCCCTGGGCCCAGTCAGGGTGAGCTCTGGCCGTGGGGTTTCAAGCAGCTGCAGAAGGCTGCATTCCCTTTTGATCCCGGTTAGCCTCCTCTCCAGTCCTTTGGAGGAAGCTGGGACTTTCCTTTTTTTTTTTTTTTTTGAGTTTTGCTCTTGTTGCCAAGTCTGGAGTGCAATGGCGCGATCTTGGCTCACCACAACCTCTGCCTCCCGAGTTCAAGTGATTCTTCTGCCCCAGCCTCCTGAATAGCTAGGATTACAGGCATGTGCCACTACGTCCAACTAATTTTGTATTTTTAGTAGAGACTGGGGTTTCTCCATGTTGGTCAGGTTGGTCTCAAACTCCTGACATCAGGTGCCCACCTCAGCCTCCCAAAGGGCTGGGATTACAGGTGTGAGCCACCTTGCCTGGCTGAAGCTGGCATTTTTCAACTCTGCCTGGGACCAGATCTTTAGCTTCCAGCTGTACCCACTGTTACCACAGCCACCCCTTTCTCTCCAGCTAGCCCTCCCTCCTGGAAAGCCGGTCCTGTGGCTGCCTCCTTGCTCTCCCTATCAGTGTGGGAAGGCCCCATTCCTCCTCCTATAAACCCGGAGGTGTAGCACACAGTATGAGAACAGGCAAGCTTCTTCTGAAAGCCATACAGAGTCTCTTCAGCTTTGTGGGCCACATGGTCTCTGTCACAACTGCTCCACTCTGCCACTGTGGCACCACAAGAGCCACAGACAATACGTACACAAATGGGTGTGGCTGCGCTCCCATAAAACCTAACTACTGATACTGAAACAAATTTCATGTAGCTTTCATGGGTCACAAAATAGTCTGTTGTTTCTCATTACTCCTACCAGTTCAAAATGTAAAAACCATTCTTAGTTCACAAGGCTCTACACAAACTAGTGCTGGGCTGGACTTGGCCCATGGGCCAGAGTTTGGTGACCCCCAAACACAACCAATGTTGCTGGGCTCCCACAGCTTTGACGCCTATTGCTGCTGTGGGGCAGCAGTTGTTTTCAAGGTTTTCTGGAAAACCAGAGAGGGGCTCCCTGAGGGGATCAGGAGCTCCTGAGAGGCCTGTCTGCTAGTTGGACCCCCATGGAGCAGCTCCGAAACCCGACAGCTCTTGTTCCCAGGCAGAGGAGCCAGGTTCTCCTGTCTCCAGCTCTGGGCTCACTTCCTGCAGCCCGGCTCATTCCCCAACTGAACGGACAGACAGACGACCCCAAAGGACAGGCCTCATGTGCTGGACACTGGGGCATGTCCCTCTGATGGAAGGCATCTGTGATTTGGCTCCTGACCCCACAGGGGACCCACCAGAATCCAAGGCTGGTGCCCCAAGGCTTGTTTGACTGCCTGGGTCCTCTCTGGTGCCAGGGCCCTCCTGGCTGAACTCCAAGCTCTTGCCCTGCATATGTGGAAGAGGAGGGGACTCGTCTCACCATGCTCTTTTCATTGGTGTGTCCAAGCAGTGTGGGGGCTTCCTGGTGGCCCCGGGCCTGGCTGCTCCCCCTCTCCCACATCCCGCCTGACCCCAGCATGCAGTCAGGACAGGCTTGCGGGCAGGCCCACATCTGCCATTAGTGGCCTGCATCTTGTCACCTTTCTCTGCATCATCAACACACATTTCTAAACCCAGGCTGCCGTGTGAAAATGGCCAGACATGTCCCGCATTAGAGGAGCACACACATGTACTCCAGCTTTGGGCACTGGTGCATCCCCCAATTGCTCCCAAAATGTAGAGAGGAGATGGGGAGGCTTCTACAGGGTGGGTTTCCCCACACCCAGGATGTTTTGTAACATTTTACAAAATGTATGATTGTAAAATTTTAATTTTTTTAAAAAAGAAACAGTATTATCCACAAGATCCCACACTAGAACTTGAGTCAAAATAAATACATTAAATTTTTTAAAAAAATATTTAAAGAACATTCAAAAGGAAAAGTGGGGTCAGGATGGAACATGGGAGGGTGAGCCAAAGAGCTGTGTTAACCCTTGAGAGACACTAAACTTCTAGGGGACAGGCAAATAAGAAAGCCCTTCCCTGCCCAAAATAGGGCTATGCGCAGGGGCCGGAGCTGAGGGCCCAGGGTCAAAGTCCCTTTCTGGGGTGGCAGCTGGGTGAGGAGGGGGCTACAGGGGAGGGTGAGTAGAGGATGTGTCGTCCAACAGGACACTTTTCCTCTAAAAGAGGCAGAGTCCTGGCAGCAGGCCTAAGCTGGGACTGTTGCCGGGAAACTGGGATGTGGTAATCCTATGCAGAGGGTGCAGGGTGCCAGGCGTGGCTAGAACGAAATAGGAGTTCCCGGGTATGGCCATGTCCCCGGCATCTTTACTGTTCCCCCTCCCCATTTTCCCCGCTCGGAGACACCATTGAAAAGAGCATGGTGAGACGAGTCCCCTCCTCCTCCACATATGCAGGGCAAGAGCTCGGAGTTCAGCCAGGGAGGGCCCTGGCACCAGAAAGGACCCAGACTGTCAAACAGGCCCGGGGTCTGGTGGGTCCCCTGTGGGGCCAGGAGCCAAATCATAGATGCCCTCCACCAGAGGGACACGCCCCAGTGTCCAGTACATGAGGTCTGTCCTTTGGGGTCGTCTGTCTGTCCCTTCAGGTGGGGGATGAGCCGGGCTGCAGGAAGTGAGCCCAGAGCTGGAGACAGGAGAACCTGGCTCCTCTGCCTGGGAACAAGAGCTGTCGGGTTTCGGAGCTGCTCCGTGGGGATCCGACTAGCAGACAGGCCTCTCAGAAGCGCCTCTCGGTGGTTTTCCAGAAACCTTGAAAACAACTGCTGCCCCACAGCAGCAATAGGCGTCGAAGCTGTGGGAGCTCAACAGAGCCCCTGAGCAGACGGCCAAGGAGGAGCTGGGGAGACCAATGACACAGCCACAAGGTTCTAGGGGCACGAAAGAGTCTAACGGCTCCTCAAGGGGTTGGGAAGAAACCCCTTCTCTGCTGAGGTCAAAGATCAGCTCCAAAGGGAACTCAGGGACTATCTAGTCAGCACTCATTTTATAGAGGGGGAAACCTGCCTGGGTCACCACAAACAATGGTGCCAGGACCAGGATCCAGGTGTCCAGACCCACTTGCCAGCAATCAATGCCAGGATATACTATGCCCCCAGGAGGGTGTGCCAGTTTCCAGCAGGCATTCCCTGCCCAAGTGCAAAGGTTTCATTCCTTCCAGGTTTTCTGAGCTAGTCCAAGAAGGGAGCCAAGGTCAAGATCTCTCTGAGGTCTGCCCTGAGGATCACCTCCCTCTGCCTAAGGGATGCCAAGCCACATGAGTGCCTTGTGGGCCCAGAGCCTCGTGCAATCCAGAAGCAATGCTGCTCTGGGATCGCGGCCTCACCTGGAGCCTAGCCAGGCCCTAACGCCTCAGTGGCTTAGAAGGTGGCAGATGGGCGGAACTCCTCAAGTCCATGTTCTTGTCCACCCCTACCCACTATCACTTACTCATTTTTTTTTAAAGAGACCAAGGTCTCACTATGTTGGTCTGGCTGGTCTTGAACTCCCGGCCTCAAGGAAACCTGCCTTGGTCTCCCAAAGTGCTGGGATTACAGATGTGAGCCCTGCTCCCACTTTGGTGACAATGCACTTCTCTTCTTTTTGAAAGTTAGAAACAGATCCCACATCACCAGCGACACCCTAACACCCAGGTCCTGAGACTCACTCAGGGCCGTGGTGCCTGGATTCTTACACAGCTTCTCGACATACTTCCCCTTTCACAATCAGTCTAATCATAAAAATAACAACTCTTGGTATTATCACCACTCTGTAAGTGGCCTGGGCACAACTGCTTGGTAGCTAAGGAACTGAGAGCTTCAGAGAGATGAAGTTACTGACCTGAAGACACAGCAGGCCCTGAGTAATAGGGCCTGGATATGGACCTTGGTCTGTGTGACTCTAAAGTCAGCATTCACATTCTCTATAACAATCGGCCTTCCTGGCCTGGTCAACCAGAAGCACGGAGAGTCAGGGCTGGATCAGCCCATACAGCTCCATGTGCTTATGCTCCCTGTAACGGCAGCATGCTCGGAACAAGTGTGTCCTACTCAAAAGCAGGAAATGACCAATCACCATTCACTAGAAGAATGGGAGGATCTATTTCAGGAAGATTCTAACTGATCCCTAGCGGCCTTACACATGGAAGACGGGGAATAGAGTCATGAAACAGAAGCACCTTCTACCCCAACATGCGACTTCTCCACAAGTGTTCTATAGCCAGTCAGCAAAGCAGGGACTCAGAGCCCAGCAAATGGACCCAGCTCCAGGGAGCTATGGGAAAGCCTCCTGGGCCCAGACCCCCGTGCCTGCCTCATGATCCTCCAGCCCAGGTGGGCTCATGCCTTGGGCTTCTCTTGGCATCCCCAGAGGTGGGGGCCCTGTGCTCCCGGATACCTTGGCCATCACCCAGCTCCACAGGCGATGCATGGCGAGAGGGCCTGAGCCCAGGGTCCCCGGCAGCCCTGGCCCCCAGTGCAGTGTCCCAGGGAAGAAGGAAGCAGGGAGAGGGGTTTCTGTTTTCAAGACTGTAGTAAACAGTCACTGCAGCCAAAAATAGTTCATGCCTGGGAGCTGGGGAGTCAGCACATACCTCCCGGGGCAGGTGCTGGGTGGGAGACACGCAGTCTCCAGCAGGCTCTGCAGCAGGGGCTGGGACCAGGCACCCAGGATGTCCAGGATACCAGGCCACCAAGAGGTTTTCTCTGACTTGCCACCTCCCTCCAAAAAATAGGACCGGAGTCAATAAGAACACTGTCACCTCCCTCCTTCCAATGAATCACCTGGGGAACCCCCACCCCCACATGAACTCCAGCTGCCCCCAAGACCCTCCAGCATCTCACATGCTTGGGGTGGGTGGTGTGGAGACTGACAGGGAGAACCCTGTGAACTGCAGCAGATGCCTGGGTCAGCTCGTGAGACAGCCTTAAAAAGGATGCTTGCCTGTCAAAACTCCTAGAGGTCTACCCCAAAAACCGTGAACTTGAGTCCATGCAAATGAAAAAAATACATGTAGAAACAGTTATGTGCTGGCTATCAGTGGCTGTCAGGGTTATGTGGTGGTTTTATTTTATTTTCAAACTTCTCTGTATTTTTAAATTTTCCTACAATGGATGTTCATAATTAAGATTTACAGGATGCTGCTTTAAAATCATAATTAATGGCCAGGTGCAGTGGCTTACATCTGTAATCCCAAAACTTTGGGAGGCTGAGGCAGGTGGACTGCTTGAGTTCAGGAGTGTGAGGTCAGCCTGAGCAACATGGCAAAACCCTGTCTCTGCCAAAAATACAAAAAAATTAGCCAGGTGTGGTGGCGCGCGTGTAGTCCCAGCCACTCCGGAGACTAAGGTCGGGGGACTGCTTGAGGCCAAAAGATGGAGGGTGAGCCAAGATTGTGCTAATGCACTCCAGCCTGGGTGACAGAGCGAGACACAGTCTCAAAAATAAATAAATATAACAATAATAATTAATAATAAAGTAATAAAGGAAAGATGCTCAGGCATTAGAGAGGGCATGTATGACATGGTCCTATGTAAGGCAATTTAGAGAGAGAGGGACAGAGAGTATGTATTTCATGACCCATTCCTGGATATGAATCCCAGCTCTACCACTTAACATTTAGGTGACCTCAGGTAAGTGACAATTCACTTAGTTTCTCCATCCCTATTTTAAACTGAGGATAAAAGCATTGTCTCCTCATAGAGTTACTGGGAGGACTGAATGAGACTCCATGTAAAGCTCACAGCTCAGTCCCAGGCACAATGGGAGTGCCTGCTAAAGAATTACAGCATAAATTCATAAATAAACTACAGTGAAAAAGAAAAAGAGAAGGCCAGCAAAGTTGACTGACTGGAAGGAAATGTATCAAACGGTTTACAGTGTTCCCTCTGAGTAGTAAGATTACGGTGCAAACTATAATAAATTGTGTAGCTGTTGTTGTTTTCTATACTTTACACATTTTGAAAATAAACATATATGTAAATTATGGGATATTTAGAAAACACCTAAAAAGCTAAGAGACAATGGTTGCCTCTGAGTAGGGTTTTCCTTGCCTTTCTATTATTTTCTAAAATAAACATTGATTTCATAGTGAAGAAAATGAGAAATGTTATTAAAAACAAAAACTGGAGGGTGGGCTCACCTATTGTATTCTAGAAACATGATCTCTGCAGACCCTTCCTGTGGAGCTGCAAAGCCTCTGACAAATCATCTCTGAAGGAGGAACAGTTTTTACAGATCTCTGTCTTCTGTTAGCAGGGCTGTCTTTCCTCCAAGAATGGATTTCCTGAGCACAGGTGGCCCTGACCCTTCAGGCCTGGCCTCTCCACCAAGGTTAAACCTTCTGAGCCAACTGCGGGTGGGGGGTTGGGGAGCCGTGCAGTTTGGGGGGGGCGGGTCTTCCCTCTTCCTAGCCCAGTGATTAGTTACAGTATGAGCATGTGAACAATGCCAAGCCAATCAGAGCCTTCTCTGGGATTTTTCAGCTATTTTTCAACCAAGGGAAGCAGGCCTTCATTGACAAGCATGAATATAGAAGAAGGTAGTGAGGTTCAGCTGCCTGTGCCATTCATACCTGTCATGTGGAGTAAGCCTGTCCCACAGGCACATCCTAATGGCATCATCTGAGCCCCTGCATGCAGATTTCCTTGGATTTGTATTGCCTAAACTGCTAAGTCTCTGTTTTAATCCAACAGGTATCTGAACTTGCTATGAAAAAGTTCTAACTTGGAGTGGGAGAATATAATAGCTTCTATTAAGTAATTACTATGACCCTGGTGCCATTCCGTTCTTCCATTTGTCCATCTATCCATCTCATCTAGTCACCAAATAGCTACTGAAGGCCGAACGCCATAGCTGATGCCTGTAATCCCAACCCTTGGGGAGGCCAAGGCAGGCAGATCACCTGGTGCCAAGAGTTTGAGACCAGCCTGGTCAACATGGTGAAACCCCGTCTCTACTAAAAATACAAAAAAATTAGCCCGGAGTGGTGGCGGGCTCCTGCAATCTCAGCTACTCAGGAGGCTGAGGCAGGAGAATCGCTTTAATCCAGGAGGTGGAGGTTGCAGTGAGCCAAGACTGTGCCATTGCACTCCAGCCTGGGTAACAAGAGAAAAACTCCATCTCAAAAAACAAAAGCTACTGAATACCAACTGTGTGCCAGGCACTTACTCAGCACAGGAGATACAAAAGTGAATAAAATAATCTTTTTCCTTAGGGAGCTTACATTCAAACAAGAACCATTGAATAAAAAACAAATAAAATATATGGTTAAAATATGTAATTGGAGTTTATGAATGAGTGCTAAAAAGGAAAGAGCACGCTGATAAAGTGGCAGGCATGGCAGGCCTCTAAGCTTAGACAAAGTGGCCTCTCTCAAGAGCTGACCTCTAAGTCCCGGTCAGAGGATGAGATGGCACCAGCCACAAGGTACAGCAACTTCCAGGCAGAGGAAACAGAAGATACAAAGGCCCTGGGCTAAGACAGGAAACCATCTGATGGGTTCTCCTGCGGGTGGCAGAGTGAGGAGAGGCAGGGGATGACATGGAAGACGGTGGCAGATACCCGAAATTAAGAGGCCTCGAAGGTAGGTGAAGGATTGGATTTTGTGCTAAGCGTAACAAGACACTGACGGAATACTTAACTCAGAACTGTCTAGCTGGGTTCGGTGGCTCACGCCTGTAATCCCCACACTTCGGGAGGCTAAGGTGGGAGGATTACTTGGAGCCAGGAGTTTGAGACCAGCTTGGGGCAACAGAGCGAGACCCAATCTCCAAAACAATAGCTGAGCATGGCGGTCCACACCTGTAGTCCTAGCTACTGGGGAGGCAGGGGGATAGCTTGAGCCCAGGAGTTGAAGGCTGCAGTGAGCCCTGATTGCACCACTGCACTCCAGCCTGGGCAGCAAAAGAAAGGAAAGGAAACAGGAAAGGAGAAGGGAAAAAGAAAAAGTAGGAAAGTGAGACTGAGACAACCGGATTTGCTAAAATCACTCTTTGCTCATGAAGAATGAAATGAAGAGGGCAAAGAGTGGATATAGGGAGTGGCACGGGAAATCGCAACAGTCCCCAGTCAGGATCAGGGAGGTGGCAGCGATGGAAAAGGGACGCAGAGGGACCTGAGACCCGTACTTGGACAGAGGGTCAGTAGGATTTGCTATTTGATTCCATGTGGGCATTGAGGAAGCAGAATGAATCAGAAACACTCCCAGGTTTCCAGTAAGAGCAGCTGGAAGACAATAAGCAGGCTCAGAAAAGTCAAGGGACCTGTCCAAGGTCAGAAGGCTGGCAAGTGGCAACGGAAGAATTTTGTCAGAATTGTGTCTGCCTCCAAGACCATTTACTTCCAGAGGTGACACTCAAACAATTTTGTTTTCCGATCCTGTGACCTCCCTAAAGGTACACAGCTAGGAGCAGGGCCATTGAAATTTATGTGCCATTTTTTTAAAGGGTAGTAAGAGAAGACATTGCTGCTTTATAATAGTTAAAACAGTGCAGTGACATAAATGTTCCCCAGTGATATCTGGCCAGTCAGATCTGTTCTAGAGCAATCCTGCCTTTGAGGTGGTCCCAGGAGGAGGAGGCAACAAGCACAAGCTGACTGCTCAGGACCACGTAGTCCCCCAGAGGGGGCTCAGGCACACGCTATACCACAACTGTCTCATGGCAGGGCTACGGGCACACAGTCCTGCTCAAGTCCAGCCTGTTGCCACCTCGTCTTCACCCTCCCCAGAGATCCTTGTAATGCAACCTTCACCGGCCCAGATGAGAGCTCCTGAGACGCCTTGGCCCAAGAGACCAAAATTCTTTGGATAGTCTTATTTGAAACCAGTCATTCAACAAGAACACCCACCACATGCCAGGCACTGGGAACAGAGCTGTGAAGGAAACGGCCAGGTCCCCACCAGCATGGTGCTTCCAGTCT
>NW_016108595.1:0-2009 GCF_001604975.1 Cebus imitator | reverse complement strand
CATTTACACAACTACATACCATAGAGTAGCCCCAGACTGGGCTACTCTGGGTAAGATATTAGATGATAAAACTGTGTGTGAGAAGGAAGTACAAGCACCTGGGTCTGAATCCTCATCTTGCCATCAGCTTGCAGGGGATCATCAGATCTCCCTCTCTCTGCCCCAGGGATAAGGATGAAACAGGATGACATCTATAAAATGCTGGCCTTGTAGCTTGCCCCTTCCTTCCATGCTCCAATTTCAGCTCCTCCCCTCACTGGCTGGGTGAAACAGGCATGCCAGTCCACCACTTGCCTCCATTTCCCCATCCTAAGTGTGGAGCTGTGTGGCCCAGCACCCCCTGGGCTGGTAGCAAGGCATCCTGTGCTGCTGGGCTCGCACATGGGCACAGATCCCTCCAGGAGTCCAGGTCAGAGTGTGTGCTGCTTCCTGGGGAGGCTCCCAGTTGCCAAAGAGCATGGTTGTTAGGACAGCTGGGCCTCTGGCTCTTAAAGAGAGAGTGTGGGGTGAACGTGAGGAGGGGTGGGAAGGAGAAGCTAGGAACGAGGGTCAGTCATGCCCACTCAAGCTGCACCCCAGGAGCCACACGTGGGCTCACTTTCCTTGTTTCTATCTCACGCATCCTCCTGCCTCACACAGCCTACACTCCTGGTGCCCACACAGACTCCGGCCACCCCCAGCCACCGGGAAACCAAAACGGTGGCAGGAGTCAGGTAGCTTTCTCCCCGTCCCCGGGAGAAGGCCTCGGTGCAAACACAGGAACACAAAGACAGAGGAGAGGGGAAGAGAAACATGGCCAGTCAGGATCACAACAGAAATCCCCTTACCGGATCTGCCTGCATCTTCAGTTCAGGAACCACCAGCAGCAAGAGTTTATTCCGGGGAACTTGTGGCTTTCGCCCTGGAATCCCAGACTCTGCAGCACCCACCTCTCCCACCTAGAACTGCTCCCAGGCAGTGCCTGCCACTTCCTTTCTACAACTTCCAACCTGGAAATGGCTAAAGAAAAAAAAAATGGCTTCATGCCAGCAGGCTCTGAAATCATTTCCCCAGCTGCAGCCAGAACATGAAGCTGTGACTTTTAGATGTAACCTGTGGGGCAGGGGCAGCTGGAAACAGCCAGTGTGCGACTCCAAATGTCCAGGATCGGGGCGGGGCCCTGCCTCTTAGCTCGCTCCTGCCTCATTTCCTATCCTGGCCCTTCCACCCTCCAGCCACGTGGGAGGCGGCACCCCTCACCCGTCACTCTCAGCCCGTCCCCATGTGAATGCAGCCTTCTCGATAGGAGTTTTATTTTCCTTTAAACAATTATAATGTTCATTTGGAATTCCTCCCCTTCTCTCACACACGCTTCCATGAGCCCCCCAGTGGGTCCCCAACCCCTACATCGCACACAGGGAGAGCTGTAGGAATCCACCCGGCTCCCTGACAGGCTCCTCACAGACTCCTCCTCACGTGCTTCTCAGGAGGATGGCTCTATTTCCTCATCCTCAGGGTCTCTGCAAATATTCTTCCCTCCACCTGGTATGCTCTTGCCCTTCTCAGACAGCCGTCTTTCCCTGACCACCCAGGATGAGTTGCCTGCTGGCTCCAACAGATCCCATCCCAGAGCCATCAGGGCATCTGGTGCCCCGCTCTCACTTCCTGTTTCATCTCAGCCAGTGCACTCCTGGGGCAGGGGAAGGTGTCCACTGGGTGACCGGAAGCTGCGGTATTTACTAACTAGCCCATCTTCACTGGTTATTCCACTTATTTAAAATATGTCCAGAATAAGCAAATCTCCGTATAGAGGAAGTAGATGAGCAGTTGCTTAGGTATAGGAGGGAATGGGAAGATTGAGGCCTGTCTTTTGCAGGATAAAAATGTCCTAAAATTGATTGTAGTGATGGTCGTACAACTCTGTGAATATGCTTAAGACCATTCATTGGTGAATTACATGGTATGTAAATTATAGTTCAATAACATAGTTACAAAATATAATCAGAAGCATGAAAGCACTACTGATAATG
>NW_016108594.1:17540-18704 GCF_001604975.1 Cebus imitator | reverse complement strand
GGCATCTCGTGAGTGGAGTCCCAGCCCCTGAACCTCAGTGGGAATCAGGAGGTGGCAACACCTGCGTGCTGTCCTAGAGACCCCTTGTAAAGACCCCATCATGCCCTTGTAAAGAGCCTGCCACGCCCTCCTAGAGACCCCACCAAGCCCTTGTAGAGATCCCGCCACGCCCTCGTAGAGACCCCATCAAGCCCTTGTAGAGACCCCGCCACGGCCTCCTAAAGACCCCATCACGCCCTCATAAAAACCCTCGAGCGGGAGGAACAGGTGAAGCTGCCTGCTGGCCAGCCTCATCCCAGCCCCACATCCTTCTCAGCTACTCTGAGGCCAAGAGCAGCCAGTGGCAGCCCCTTGATTCTGAAGGTTTAGCCAGGGCTCAGAAGAGCCTGATAGGATCCAGGCGTGGTGGCTCCACCTGTAACCTCAGCCCCTCAGAGCCTTCGGAAAAGGCTGAGGCCTTGAGGTTGCAGACAGGCAGCACCTGCCTTCTTACCTCCTCATACCAATGCCCGCCACACAGAGGTCAGACCCGCTGAATGGGGGCAGCTCAACTGCAGGCTGAGGGGAAGGCACAGTTTGAGGGTGCTGGGATGTGGCTGGGATGGTGGAGTCTGTGCAGGAGGGGTTGGTCAGGGCACAGACCCCTGCCCGACTCAGGAGTGTACACCTGGGGTCCCATACAGACCCTCAGGAGGCTCCCAGGCTCTGTAGAGCCTGCGGGTAACCCAGACTTCCTGAGGATTGAAGGGCAATCTAGAGGGCCGCACACCCAAGGACTGGGCTGCCCTTTTCTCCAGTTTAGCCACAAAGAGACCTCAAGAGAGAGGCATCGGCCACACTTCCCAATGGCTCCAGCACGTCTCCAGGCACAGGCCTCACCCCTCAGGAAGGTCCCAAGGGGAGAAGGAGGCCCCCAAAAGATCCTCGGAGTGGAAGACACTGCAGGCCAAAGGGAAGGAGCAGCACAGTGGGCCTGGAGGCTGCCAGCATGGAGCCCCCATCTCCAACATCAGTCAGGGCTGGGTGGGGCTGGGAACGAGGGAGGAAAGCTGGACAGAGCCCTGAGCCGAGCGAGCAGGGCTGCCCCGCACACCCGGACGCCTGTAGCAGTCCCTTCCTCAGTGCCAATGAGGCACCGAGTCCCACAGGAGGGCAGGGCAGGCC
>NW_016108594.1:13245-15245 GCF_001604975.1 Cebus imitator | reverse complement strand
GCAGGCGCAGGCACAGGCAAAATGGTGCCTTTTAAGATTTTCCAGAGAAGATGCACAGAGCGTGGGGCGTAGGGCGCTGGCTTTGAAGGCTGGTGGGCCTAAGCCTGTCCCAGGGGGAGGTCATCAGCCTCCGAAGCCTCAGTTTCCCCACCTGTGCCTCTTGTGGTGGCAGGTGGCAGTGAGGGGGCCCTGCTGGGACCGCTTCTCACTGAGGCTGCTCCACGGGTGAGGACAGCAGCCCATTTCTTGGCCTGAGGTGTCCAGCTCGCCCTCTGCACTGACCTGTCCAGCTTGTCCAGGGAGAAGCGCTGTGTTGAGAACTGCAGGTAACTCTCCTTGTAGAAGCAGATGGTCAGGGGGTTCCGGTCCATGACGAGGAACCACTGCTTGATGTCAAACTTGGTGTCGTAGCTAAGCATTGGTGTCTCGATGTACTTCTGGACCACCCACTTGTCCCTGGAAGGAGGGTGCTCTGTAGCCACCAGCTTGAGGATCTCCTCCACACGGTCCATGCACACTATGTCTGCAAGAGGCCACCAGTCAGCTCAGCGTGCACGGCCACTGTGCAGCTCCTGAGCCCGGGGCAGGGCCACAGCCTGGCCTCAAGACCTGCACTAGCTTTGTTCCAGGGCCAGCAGGCAGCACAGCCGGTGGGTGGGGAAGGCCTAGCAGCACTCACGGATGAGGTGGAAGCCAGTGCCAGTCTTCCCCAAGCTCTCCCCCAACAGAACCAGCCCCCAGGACTCCAAGGGGACAGAGATCAGTGAAGGGGCAGGGACAGAGTCATTTTTAAAAGGGAGCCAGCAGGATGGGTGTGGTGGCACACACCTGTAATTCCAGCACTCTGGAAGGCCAAGGTGGGTGCATCATTTGAGGTTGGGAGTTTGAGATCAGCCTGGCCAACAGGTAAAATCCCTCTCTACAAAAAATACAAAAATTATTCTCCTGCCTCAGCCTCCCGAGTAGCTGGGATTACAGTGTGTGTCACCTGATTTTGCCAAAACATGTCCAAAATTAGCTGGATGCGGTGGTGCACACCTGCATTCCCAGCTACTCGGGAGGCTGAGGCAGGCGAATTGCTTACACCCAGGAGGCAGAGGTTGCAGTGAGCTAAGATTGCACCACTGCAGTCCAGCCTGGGACTCCATCTCGATAAGTAAATAGATAAAAGGGAGTCAGTATGCCCTAGGCCACACTCTGGGGTTTGGTGTAAACAGGGAGCAGGGCATTCTAAGGAACTGAGAGCAGCCACCAGGCTGGGTGGTGAGGTCTGCTGAGGGCTGTGAGGGGCAGCACTCGGGCTCTTGGAGTCCTGTGAGGGTAACACTAGGAAGGGCAGGGTGGGGGGCTGCTGGTCCTCTTGTGCAGGTGGGTTTTCCAATTTCCCACCCTCGCCCCCAAGTTAGGCCACACAACTGTGGAGACCAGCGGTACCTGTGCAGATGGCTGCAGCACTTCCTGCCAGCTGCTCTTTCTCTGCTGCAATAGCCTGAAGCCTCAAATTAACTGGGGTCACAAGACGGGGGCCTGGATGGGAGGAGCATCCCTGCCATGCTCCCACACCAGGT
Source organism: Cebus imitator (assembly GCF_001604975.1). Taxonomy (NCBI): domain Eukaryota; kingdom Metazoa; phylum Chordata; class Mammalia; order Primates; family Cebidae; genus Cebus; species Cebus imitator. The sequence continues at coordinate 13,677 of NW_016108594.1, read as the reverse complement.
CACGATGGACAACAGGCATGCATGAAAGTGGAGCTGCTTTTCACAAGAGCCCCGGATATATCTGTTACTGCTCGTTACGTGGCACCATCAAGTCTATTCTGACTAATACGGTGTGTAGGGGAGCTCCATCTGCAGAGGCACAAAGCAGAACAAGATGGAGGCAAGATTTTCCTGCAAAAATACCAGACTTTCTTCTTCAGTTTTGGGAAGCTGAGACCTCGCTATCCTCAGATGAAGCTTGGGACACAGCCACAAACCAGTGACGTCACTCTGGGCCAGCATGCGAGGGCCCAACGGGACCAGGAGGGGGCACAGCTAGTGACGGGGCAGCACGAGGTGCATTTGGTTTGGAGCAGGTGGGTTTGGAGTGTCCACCAAGTGTCCCTGGGGATGCAGATGTCTACAGCGGGCGGAAAGTCTAGCCTGATGGAC
>NW_016108594.1:9878-11950 GCF_001604975.1 Cebus imitator | reverse complement strand
AGAGAACATAGTCACAGCTGCATTCAAGAAGATGTAGAAAACCACAGACAAAGTGTAAACGGTATTAAGAATCTACTTCCTAGAGTCTGGTATTTACAGGTGAGTTTTATTATAAATTCAAGGACTAGGAATTCCATTGTTAATTGGGATGAAAGTCCTTCATCCATTTTAGAGGCTTGCATACTCGTGATACCAAGAGGGCAATCATGGCAATATTACAACCAAAACCAAAGGGGTGTAGGGGCTGATGCCTGTCATCCCAGCAGTTTAAGAGGCTGAGGCAGGTGAATCACTTGAGGTCAGGAGTTCGAGACCAGCCTGGCCAACATGGTGAAACTTTGTATCTACTAAAAGTACACAAAATTAGCTGGGTGTGGTGAGCGCCTGTAGTTCCAGCTACTCGGGTGGCTGAAGCAGGATGATTGTTTGAACCTGAGAGGTGGAGGTTGCAGTGAGGCGACATTGCACCACTGCACTCCAGCCTGGACAACAAAAGTGAAACTACATCTTGAATTTAAAAAAAAATAATAAAAAGAAAACCATAGACCAGTTTGTGAATACAAAGGAGGGAACCTAATTCGTCAACCAGAACCCAGCCTTGTGAATTGAACACAAGCTGTGAAGACGCCTCCTTGTCCAAGACTGCTCCAGTGCCCCTGAGACCGAGCCCCATGCTGCCTCGGCATTCTGCCCCCACACTTCCTTCCCCATGATGCATGGGCCTGAGACCGTCCCTCGCTCATGGCAGTTGGCATCAAGTGGGGCCCTCAGTAGCTGTGAATGTGGTCCAGGTGGCACCCACACCAGCGAACTCACCTCGGCCACGGGACTTGGCCACAGGCTTTATAATCCAGATGTTCCGCCGCCCGTCGATGTCTGTCTGAGGGTTCACAGATGTGATTTTATTCAGCAGAGCCTGGCACTGAGGAAAGTAATTTCTTGAATTGGAGATGAAAGCATCACCACTACAAAGCAAGATCTGGAAAGTGCATGAGACTCCGAGGCTGGGGCCCACCTCGCCCACCAAGCAGGCTCCACTCTGGGATGGTCCGGGGCTGACCTGGCAGGAAAGGGCTGGGGGCTGCCCAGGGCGTTCTGCCAATAGACAGACACCTGGAAACTCAACCCTGTGAGGCCACACCAGGCAAAGGCCTTTTGAAGGGCCATGTGGGGACCCCAGTGTGAGGGTCTGAACTGGCCATGGGCCCCAAGCAGCACCCTGCCTGGGTGGAAATGGTGGGAGGCAGGTGAGGGGAGACGCAGCCATGCCCGGGCTCCACTTGTGGTTGGTGGTGCCTGGGCCCATTCCCTGGTAGGAAAGTGACCGGCCTGTGCAGGCCTCCTGTGTCCCTGCCAGCTGCCAGCGCCACATCCTGTGAGCTGAACATCAGTCTGACTCGAGACCCTGTTGGTGGCTTTGCAGTCATGGGCTAGGCTCCAGAAGTGATAACTACAGGGAAAAAGGAGGGGGTAAGGAGAGCTATTTGATTGGGTTTAGAGCTCAAGGGTGGACTCCTGCTGCCCAGACAGTGGAGGGGAAGCCATGCAGTGCCAGCAGCCACCCCAGGGCCCGTTGGACCCGTCCTGCATGGGCAGACTCAGGGCTGCAAAGAAAAAGGCCCGGCGTGGAGCCCCCCAGACATCCTGACGAGGCGGCTGGAGCACAGGAGCAGGGCCGGCGGGTCCAGCGGGGCTCCAAGGACACCAGCTGTGACTCTCCTTGCCAGCCTGAGCTTGGGTGGGGCTCCATTCACACCTGCTGGGGCGGCTTGAACGGGTAAGTGAGGCTGGGGTGTCCCTGACAACATGGGAAGGGCCCTTCCCTTTGGAGCTATGTGACAGGCCCCTCCCAGGACGGACTAAAGGTGACCTTAGGTGGGCAGCACCTCCCGGCTCTCACCAGCCGACACGCCTCCTCCCTGGTGAGTGACGTGCACTGCTGGCCCCAGGATAGGAACAGGACCCTCCACTGTGGTGAGGACGTGAAGCAAACCAGGTGCAGCCAGCCTCCTGACCCCGCGCACCTGAAACAGCCCCGTCCCTGCTGCACGGGCCGGCCCAAAATGATCTTG
>NW_016108594.1:3248-5476 GCF_001604975.1 Cebus imitator | reverse complement strand
GGGACCAGGGCCTCGAGGCTCCAGCACCCGCCCCACTTCCTGCCCTCACAGCTGGTGGAGGCCAGGCCTGCTCCCACAGCCCACGCTGCCTGTCCTTCTCCCCCCAGCACCTCTGTGGCTGCAGCTGTCCAGCTGCACCCCTTGGCCTCCAACCATGGAGCTCGCCTCACCCCAGCGGCTCACGCACTGTCCCCAGGCCCAGAGGCAGGGCCACACATTTGGTGACTGCCCTTCTCCCACCCCTGCACCTCTGGCCCCTGCACTGCCATGACCACGGCCTCTGTCCTCTGTCCTCAGACCTGACACTATCAATCTGTCTCGGTGCCAGGAGGATCTTCCCAGAAGCCTCTCTGCTAACAGCACTGGGCCCTCTACCCCGTCCCACGCATTGCTGTGTCTCAGAAGGCAGAGCATGCATTGGATGGGACCTGCAGGCCAGGTGTTGAGCAGCAAGGTGACCATGCCCAGCCCGGCCAAGATGGGCATCACTCTGAGCTGGCACAAGCCAGCAGGGCCTCCCCCGCCCACCCTGACCAACACCTGCTCTACAGATGCAGTGCCCGTCCCCCTTCCGAGGTTGCCCATGAAAGTTTCCAGTTGAGCCCTTGCCAGGGGACCAGAGGTGCTGAGCTGGGGTGCTGGCTGGGACCCGGGGCCGCGTCACTCACCCAGGAACTCCTGCTGCTCGCTGTCAGTGCAGAGGCTGTAGCAGCATGGGAAGAAGGAGTTGGGGTTCACCAGGACGTACCACGGCAGGCTCCGCATGTTCATGCACAGCCCGATCTCCAGAGACAGCTGCGCGTTAGGACCGAGGGGCAGCTCCGCTCCGCATCGCTTGAAAGGCAGGACCCAGCATCCATCTCAGACTCGCCTGACCGCCGGGCACCCCTGGGGCAGACCCCTCCCACTCCCTGTCCCCAGTCTCTCAGCCCCTCAGGGCCCCAGGCCAGGCTCTGCACACAGGGTCTTTGCAGAGGCCGTGTTTCCACCAGCATGGCTGGCCCTGGCCTGACCCGGAGGAGGCCTTGGGGTGGCAGGTGTGGAAGGGCACCTTATCCCCTGCCCCTGCCCCATACACTGTGCTGAAGCAGCCACACCTGGCCTGCTGATGGGGCCCCTGTGCCAGGAAAGCCCCTCTGCCCTACCCCTCCCTCAGCAGGGTCCCCACACCCTGCATCCTGGCCAGGCCCCAACCCTGGGCCTTGGTGGAAAGGTGTGGCAGCGGCCTTGTGCAGGGCCAGGGACGGGGGAGGCAGGAAAGTGCCCAGTGATGTACATTCCCAGTCAGGGACCCCCACAGTGGAAGGCCGCACCCCTGCCCCTGGGGACCCACAGCCCCTTCAGGGCCCAAAGCTCATTGGCAGCTCCCACTCAGCCCATCTTTGGCTTGGCCTCTGTGTCCTGAGGCCCCAGATTCATCCAGAGACACAAAGCAAAGGGCCCAGGGGTGCTAGCGGTGGGGTGGGCACTGAGTGATTCTGGCCTTGGTGTTAGAGCAGGAGTCCCCGGAGGCACCCAGGAGGTGAATGGTGGCCACCTATGGCCACCCATGGCCACTGACCAGCCGCCAGTGGTCCCTAGTGGCTGCAGAGGCCCCTGCCCCCACCCTTGCCGGCTCCTGCCAGCCCCCAGCCACCCTCAGCAGTGGCTCACCTTGGTGGTGAAGGAGGCAGTCTTGGCGTAGTGGGTTCAGCATCTGGTCACAGGTCAGGTTGTGATGGTCAATACGTCCCTCTTGATGGTCCAGAGGAGGTAGGGCATCTCGTTTTTTACCAACCTAGACTGGCAAGAAGAAAGTCTTTGTTGATAGGCAGCAGTCAAGGTTCACGCCAGCCGGGATGTGTCGGAGAGAGGCGAACATCAGAGGATAAATTGTGCGCAGCGTGAGGCTCCCAGCCGTGCTCCTTGAGGGCCTCCTGCACATGGGGCCTGGGGCACAGCCAGGACCACACAGGGTTCCACTCAGGGGCCTGGTGCTCTGGAGAGCCACCCCTGATGTGGGAGCTGCAGATGGGACCTGAGCCCTCCACATGGGGTCTCCATGGGTTGGGGATGAGCCACTGGCCAAGATAGAATACAAAACACTTCACGACCAGGAGCTCACAGTCCCCGAGATGGAGGCCCCCAGGCCTGCACCACCCGCAGAGCCCCACCTGAGCCCCAGGTGCCGGCCTCTGATCCTGCCCTGCTGATAGAGGGGCTGGGCACGGAGCTGGGGCCTGAGGCCG
>NW_016108594.1:0-1113 GCF_001604975.1 Cebus imitator | reverse complement strand
CCCCACCCCAGGTCAAGGGGCCCTGCTGTGACTGGGGTTTTGCCCCCACCGGGCTGCCATCCTCCAGGACATGGGCAAGTAGGCACAGAGCAGGGTGATGGTATGAGAAGCCATGGAGAGGCAGAGGCTGATTAGGACGCACGAAGGGGATATACCATCACATCGTGGATGTCCTCTATTCTCTTGAAAGCTGTTTCTTTATTTTCTTTCACTTCAGCAGGTTTATTATCTGCCAACAAGACACAGCAGGAGGCCTGAACATAGAGCCTCTGCCAGACTTACCCCAGCACTCCATTATCACCGCCGCAGACAGGACAGCAACTTGCCCTGGCAGAGCAGGTGCCTCTGTGGGTGCTGGATCAGGCTCAGGACATCCCAGCTGCCCCCACACATCCAGTGAGCGTCCACAGGACAGCCATCCCACCAGGGCTGTGTCAGGGCATGGGGTCCCAGGATTCCTGGAGGCCCAGATGTCCTGAGGTGCGGAAAGGTGGAGACAGCCCGGGGTGGAGGCGGGTGTGATGGAGGCCATGGGGTCCTGGGCAGGGGTGCAGAGGAGGGGGACATTTGATCTTGGTGTCACTGGGGCCAAGAGGACACGGACACAGTTGTGCAGACGGTCAGTGAGGAGCAGTGGTACTGTGGGGGCCTGAGGAGTGGACTTCAGGGAGCTGGGGCCGGAGGATGGATGGCTGGGCGGGGCAGAGCAGGATTATGGAAGCCACCCTGGCAGGAGGAGGCCCAGCCTGTGTGGGGGCCACAGGGACACTGAGAAGGTAGCAGTGCCAGGGGCTTGAAAGGGTTTGCCCTGCATGACCACCTGGGGCAGGGAGGCCAGGAGGATGATGGAGACCTGGAGTCAGAGAGACTCCATCATGCACACAGGGACTCGAGGGTAGGCAGCACGCTCAGGTTGGCATGGACCCTCCCCCACCCCATGCCTGTGGCAGACAGTCATGCCCTGCACTGAGACTCGCGCCTCCGATACCCTACCAGCAACCCCGGTGCCTCCATCCTTGACATCGGCAATGACCCTGGGCAAGAAGTGGAACTTCTTCTCCACCCAGCCCTTCTTCCACAGAGCCTCATGCACCACTGGGTAGTGTCCATAGA
>NW_016108593.1:33331-35391 GCF_001604975.1 Cebus imitator | reverse complement strand
CCTCTCAGTAATTCTAGATCTGAAGAGCTATCTTAAGGACTTTATCAGACAACAGTTGGCAAATATGAAACATTATTTTAGTAATATTTTGTGCCACTGCATATAATCTACATATGGAACAAAGAAAAACTTTGTATTATTTTTCAAGAAAAACCTGAATTCTCTGCATTTTAAGACAAACTTGTTTCATTTACTGAGTGATGTAATAAAGTGAACCGTGACCCCAATAATTTATGTCCAAGTTCCGACACCTGGTACTTGTGAATGTGATCTTATTTAGAAACTGGTTCTCTGTAAATGTAATTGATTTAGAATCCAGGGATACAATTTTGTTACATTTACAGTAGGTTCTAAATCCAAGGACTGTTGCCTTCATAAGAGGAAGTGAAGGAATACTTGGGACAGGGGCAGAGGAAAAGGTTGTGTTAAGAAGAAGGCAGAGATTAGAGTTATGTTGCCACATGTTATGTGAAACCAAGAGCCACCAGAAGTTGGGAGAGGCAAGAAAGTATTATTTCTCCCACCCTAGAGACTTGAGAGGAAATGTGGTCCAGCTGACATCCTATTTTCTGTTCTTCTTCTTCTTATACTCAGCACCTTAAACACTGGGGATCAAGACTGTGAGACTTTTGCCTCTGACAGTATTAAGAAAAGTAGCAATTGGTATTTAAAATTCTTTAGAGCAATGCTAACTTCTTTCTTACACGTTGCTACCTGTAGTCTAAGATTTAAATCTAATAGAGAAGACAAAAATACAAATAAATATATTTAAAATAAGATTGTCTGAAAATTTTATTTTAAATTGACAATTATTATTGTATATATATATATGCACATGAAGTGGTGTCATGATTTATGAGTGCAATGTGAAATAATTAAGCAAATTAACATATCCCTCACTTGAAACAGTTATGGTGAAACATTTGAAATTTACACTTAGCAATTCAAATAATATACAATACACTATTAACTATATTCACAAAGCTGTGTAAGAGATCTCAGAAAAGAGCTTATTCCTTCAGTCTAACTAAAAATTCCCATAAGATCCAGCAATCTCCCTTCTGAGTATTTATACAAAAGATTTGAAATCGATATGACAAAGAGATATCTGCACTCCCAAGTTCACTGCAGCACACAGCAGTATCCAAGTTATCGAATTAACCTGTGTACATCGATGGATGAATGGATAAAGAAAATGTGATATTTATACAAAATGGAATACTACTCAGCATCTGAAAAGTCCTGATAATTCTGTCATTTCTAACAACACAGATAAAATTGGAGAAGATTATGCTGCTGAAACAAGCCAGGCACAGGAAGACAAATATTGTACTGCATGTTCTTCCTGGGCATTTATGTGGAATCTACAATTAAACTTATAGAAAAAGGAAGTAGAATGTTAGTTTCAGAGGCTGGGGGTAAGGGAAATGGGGAGACAATGATCAAGGGTTTCAAAATTCTCAAAATAATAAGGTATTGACTCCAGTACAAAAAATATACCTGTTACTCCTTGAGTAGACAGTAGAGAACACATCACTGAAATCTCTTTTTGTCCTTCTCAGCACTCCATGAGAATTGTCATATGTAAAATCACTACTCAAAAAAATTTGAGATTTAAGGGGTTAATACTTATATGCCTATTTTTTCAAACTTTTAATGTAAATGCTGTGAAGAAAAAAATCTCAGTCTATTCATCCTCTTCTGAAATAGAGAATGATAGGTTGGCTTCTACTCATGTTTCTATAATTTTATCAGCAGAATTCACATATTTAATAAACGGATCGTATAAAACCACAGAATACAATCTTCCATTTTTTCCAAAACCATTTTTTCCAAGTTTAGCCAAAACTTGTCTCTTTACATATTTTAAATTCAGCCTAAAGATATCTGTATTCATAGTAAATTGAAAACTAACTGGATGTATAACTCTCGTTCTGATCACCAAGCTTTGCCCACTTAAAGGTAATTAACTCTTCAAACCGTATTCAAATAAAGCAAATGCCAAGCTTTAACCAATCCAGCTTTTTCTGTACGTCACTTCCATTTTCTGTCCCTTACTT
>NW_016108593.1:29271-30661 GCF_001604975.1 Cebus imitator | reverse complement strand
CTCATTTGGTGGCTAGTATTCTAGAATTAAAAGTGTGAAACCAAGGTGAAATCCTTTGGTTTTCAGTATCTGGCTTTATCATGTCACAATTATCTTGGGGCTCTTTTCCACTTACTGCATATTGTGAAAACACACCTGAACTTAAAACTCTAGGTAAATCTATAAACCTGTATCTATGAATCCATATTTAATTCATTTGTAAAATATACTTTCTCTACACACATTTCTTTTTTTTTAACCTTAATATGTGGATTTATAGAGCATGAAGTTCTTTGATGTAAAGTCAATGAAGAGATGTGAGGTCAAAGGAATGGCAGATAATAAAGAAGAGGCCAGTAGTTAAAAAGTAAAATTTCAGTAAAGAATAATAGTTAAGATGGTTGTTCACATTATTACCCAAACACCAAGGTTTTGGCCCGGGTCCTGCTGCTCATAGGACAGAAAAGCAATCAGTGAGGCAACAAGTTCTGCCAAGGAAGAAAGTGAAGAGGTAAATTAGTAATTTACAACTGGTGCATAATAAAGTCAATTAACTGTGTTGTGTTCAAGTCAACTGAAATATACCTGATCTCAGCACCAGTTCCCTCCTGCCCCTCCCTAATTTCTGTAGTCTTATACATTGTTACATTTCCTTCCTGCTTCTAGTTTTAGTCAGTCAAGGAGATGGATTTGATACCCAGCTCCCATCTCATGGGCTGCAGCACCAGGTTAAATCTTTTGAAACAGTGAATCAGAGACTGGAAGGGACCTATGTTCAGGAAGGGGGAGGATTTTATGAAGGTAGCCACAAGCTCAGTGGATTAGCATCCCAAGGCTGAGCCTGATATCAAGAAACTGAGAGTCTTTTAAGCACCTTCGGGGTGCAAGTTGATGAAGCAGGAAGTAAATTTACAGAACCAAGAACAAAGGAAAGTTAATTAAACTGTGCCATGGTGTTGTGATGTTACACTATGCTCTGTTTAAAATTAACCAGCTCCCTGTAAAACCTACCTTATCTATTCTCGTCACATTCTTAGCAAATTCCCCAACATCTAAAAGCTCTTGTTTTTCTTGCTGCCAGGCTTCAAGGTCACAGAGCAGATAACACCCAAAGAATGTACACTGTGTTTCTCAAGATGCTATTTTCAAATGTAACATCACAACACCATGTCACAGTTTAATGAACTGTTCTTTGTTCTTGGTTCTGTAAATTTACTTCCTGCTTCATCATCTTGTACCCCGAAGGTGCTTAAAAGACTCTCAGTTTCTTGATATCAGGCTCAGCCTTGGGATGCTAATCCACTGAGCTGGTGGCCACCTTCATAAAATCCTCCTCCTTCCTGAATATAGGTCTCTCCAAGTCTCTGATTCACTGTTTCAAAAGATTTAACCTGGTGCTGCAGCCCATGAG
>NW_016108593.1:26084-27272 GCF_001604975.1 Cebus imitator | reverse complement strand
TTTTTCCATATAGAAAAGTGATACTACAGTTGTAAATACTAAAACACAGTCTGTGGAATATAAGGAACCATTTTTTACGATGTTTTTTCTCCTCCTTGGTTCATGTAATTTGAAAGAGTTCAAAAAATTTTACAAAAAATAAGCAAAAAAATACACAAATAGTTAACCCCCTAAATGTTGTTAAGGGTGAGATAATGCTCAACTCACGCCTGGCTCAGGTACCAGCAGGAGGAAGGCACCCTCCAGATTCCACAGAAGGAGGGGAGGAGGACTACTTGCCCTGGCTGCACCGCCGCAGCGGTGCTACCGGGAGCTGCTGGAGACGGCCCGTGAGCACCTCGCCCCCGAGGCCCCTGCCCTGGCACCCTGCAGCCCTGACGCTGGCCCCATCGTGGGTCTGGATGACGATGCCTTCCCACTGGCCTTCCACTACAGCCCCGGCAGCTACAGCCTGTTAAGCCCCAATGCCAGCTACCAGCCCACCCTCCTGGCCACACCTCCGAGCCAGGCGGCAAGTACTCGCTGGCGTCCCAGACGGGTCAGGGCAGAGGCAGAGGGGGCAGCGGTGCCCTGGAGTATGTCCCCAAGGCCGTGAGCCAGCCCCGGCGGCACAACCGCCCCGTTCCCAGAGGCAAGTACGTGGTGGACAACTCCCGGCCACCCACAGACCTGGAGTACGACCCGCTCTCCAACTTCTCCGCCCGGCACCCCAGCAGGGCCAGCTACCGAGACAAGCATGCCGCCAAGCGGTCCCGTGGACCCCGCGGCAGCGAGCTCCACACGCCTGCCCCCAAGAAGCCCTGAGACCCTTTTGGCAGTTGTGATGCAAGGTTCTCAGACTCGGAAGATGAGGCCGCCATGGTCCCCGGTGACGAGCCCACCACGGCCAGCACTCCCGAAGCCAGGGCTGACCCTGGGAGCAAGGCCTCTGGGCAGCCACCCTCCAAAGAGAGCCTGGAGGCCGAGAGGGGCAGCCTGCATGAGACCAAGGAGACTGCCGTGCAGTGCGACGTGGGGGACCGCCAGCCAACGCCAGCCAACCCCGGGCAAGCCCAGGTCCCCAGCCCAGGCCTTGCAGGATGAGGGCTGCCCCAAGGAGGAGAAACTCAAGAGGAAGAAAAGCGTGGCCGACCTGCCCCTAGCTGTAAAGACGGTGCCCAGAGGAAGGTCAAGACCAAGGACAAGTGC
>NW_016108593.1:16930-25089 GCF_001604975.1 Cebus imitator | reverse complement strand
CGGAACCTCATGGCCGCCTACCTCAGACAGATATCCAGGACAATGCAGATGGGCACAGCTCCAGCCAGGATGCTGGTGCCTGCATGCACCTGGTGATTTGGAAGGTCCGAGAAGATGCCAAGACCAAGTGATGACACCTGCCCGCCTCCTGCCCACCTCTCTTGCCGCCCCCACTTGTCCTTAGCCCCAGGCCCCTTCCAAACAATGCAATAAATCTCCAGTAACCTGTTCACCTGGCGAGGCAGCCCAGAGCAGTGGGACGAGCCGGTGGCTGGAGAACGCCTCGCCCAGCCCATGTCCTGCCTCAGCGCCTCGCACCCCTCCCCACCCTCTGCCCCCCAGATCTCTGGCGTCTCTATAAACTGCTGCTGAAGAGACCAGGAGCAAGCTCACCCCCAACTGGCCCACAGCCCCCCCTGCCCCTCTGGCCAGGCCCTCGCCCCACCTCCCAGGTGGCAGCCGACACCTCTGCTCCTCACTTGGGTCGCGGAGTGGGCTTGTCCCAGGTTTGTTTGAGACAGTCTTTTTTTATTTTGTATTGCTATTTTTATTATTTTGATTTAAACCTGATGAGTTGCACAGCCCTTTACCACTGGGAAGAGTGGGCCTGCTGTCTTCCCACCTGGGGGTTGGGGATGGGTCAGACTCCAGCGGGGGCCAGAGCCACACAGCCCGGCATGGGCTGGACCTGCCTCTGGGCTCCAGAGGCTGGCCTGCCTTCGGGGCAGCCGGCTTCCACCACTCGCTGCCCCACCCCTGCACTCCGTGACCTCGGAGAACCTCATTAGCCCCAGGGCCTGCTGTTCCCGGAGCCCACCAGCCTCCAGACACTGTCTTCCCACCGGATCCCCATCTTCCTTCACAGGCTCTCTGGATCCCCTTTCCCTCACCTCCAGTCAGGGACAGAATAAATGTTTGTATGGATTTAAAAAAAAAAAATCTCTCAGGCCAGGTGCAATGGCTCATGCCTGTAATCCCAGCACCTGGGGAGGCTGAGACGAGAGGATCACTTGGGCTCAGAAGGTCGAGGCCAGCCTGGTCAATAGAGCAACACCAGGTGTCCACAAAAAATCAAAAATTAGCTGAGCGTGGTGGCAGGAACATGTGATTCCAACTACTCGGGAGGCTGAGGCAGGAGAATTGCTTGAACCTGGGAGGTGGAGGTTGTTATGAGCCAAAATCACACCACTACACTCCAGCCTGGATGACTCTAAAAAAAAATAAAAAGTAAAATTTAAAATAAATAAAAATAAAATCTTTTTTTTTTTTTTTGAGAGGAAGTCTTGCCCTGTCGCACAGGCTGGAGTGTAGTGGCAAGATCACAGCCCACTGCAACCTCTGCCTCTCGGATTCAAGCAATTCTCTGCCTCATCCTCCCAAGTAGCTGGGATTACTGGCTCCCGCCACCATGCCTGGCTAATTTTTGTATTTTTAGTAGAGACAGGTTTCATCATCTTAGTCAAGCTGATCTGGAACTCCTGACCTCATGATCCACCTGCCTCAGCCTCCCAAAATATTGGAATAACAGGGGTGAGCCATTGCACCCAGCCTCTTTCTTTTTAATAATTGGATTGACTTTGGTCTATGTTCTCCCCTGGGGCCCAATTCTTGTCTGGAGTGGGGCCTTCCTGGGCACTGCAGGGTGCTGAGCATCGTCCCTGGCCTCCACCACTCCATGCCAGGAGCACCCCGTTCTAGGGTAGTGGCCCAGGCTGCAAAGGAGGTGAGTCTGGGAGCTGGGCATTTCACATCGGGGTGACCCAGCCTGGGTGAGGGGAGGAGGCCTCCATGAGATAACTCAAGCCAGGAACCTGCTCCAGGCAGGGTCCAGCCTCCCATGGCACAAAAGCCCCAGGTCCAGGGCCCCTGGAGATGTTTTAAAATCCAGTTGGCAAAAGATGAATAAAATACTTGTGAGTGTATAATCATGAGTCCAGTCTGGATTCTGTTTGTTTTTGTGCAGAGACAATTGTAAAATACAGTTTTGGATTTCTTTTTATTGAGACTGAATCTTTCTGTGTTGCCCAGGCTGGAGTGCAGTGATGGGTTCTCAGCTCACTGCAATCTCACCTCCCAGTTCAAGTGATTCTCCTGTTTCAGCCTCCCGATTAGCTGGGACTACAGGCACCCGCCACCACACCTGACTAATTTTTGTATTATTTTTAGTAGAGATGGGGTGTCCCCATGTTGGCCAGGCTGGTCCCAAACTCCTGACCTCAGGTGATCCACCCACCTCGGCCTCCCAAAGTGCTGGGATTATAGATGTGAACCACCTCACCTGGCCAACTTTGGACTTTTTTGAGTAAAGGACGTGGCCCAGGAGGGCAAATGTGCCCCAGGCCCTGAACATCTTAACATGACCCTGTAGCTGAGTAGAACCAGCCAGGGTAAGGGTTCTAAAGGCTGGGAAAAGGGAATTCAGACAAAGAATTTCTGATGACAGGTGAACCCTGCTGCTGGCTGTGGCCTCCTTCCTGGCACAGGCTGTCTCCTGTTGAATCAGCACCTGAGTTGAATTAGTTGAATTTGCTTGAGTTACGTTGAATTAGATGTTGAATTAACATGTAGGGTGGCCTTGGGCTGTCAGGCCCTCACCTAAAGTCCATTGTCTCAAGCCACTGCCTCATGGACCAGCAGGTGTCTACACTGCCTGGAGTAGGGGAGAACCTACATTAATTATTTGGAAAAAAATGCAGTCTGTTCCCTGCTCATAGTAGTAAACTTCTAATGGGACACATGGCAAAAACCAGGGGGATCCCCCCAGCTGCTGGAATTCACCTCCTTCTCTCCCCATTCAGGGTGTGGGTTTTAATGTGTGCAACTCCTGGGGCCTCAGTAGGAGAGATGGTCATGGGACAAAGAGTCTCTTGGGGGTTCGTGGATTCCCCTAACCTAGGGGGAGTCTCGATCAGGGGCGACCCTGCCCCCAGGGGACACTGGGCAATGTCTGGGGACATCTGCGGTTGTCAGGACTGGGGGTGCTCCCAGCATGGAGTGGGTAGAGGCCAAGAGATGCCACTCAGCACCCTGCAGTGCCCAGGACAGCCCCAGCCCAGAGAACAATCTAGCCCCAAATGTCCACAGAGTCAACCAAAAGAGACCCTGATTTAATTATGTGGGGAAAAAAAAGGAAAGATCAAGGGACCCTGGCTATGCCAATGGACTCAGACTGTGGCAGCAGGTGAATCCTGAATGAAAAGGGTGCAAATCAGAAACTCTTAACAGCTTTGAGTCATGTTCCAGTGTGTGGAGGGCCACGCTGTGTTTATTCACCCACTGAGGGACACTTGGGTCACTTCCACCTTTTCACCATTGTGAGTCATATGAACCGTATGGACATTTGTGGCATGGTTCTCATTGAACACCTGCTTCCAATTTCTCTGGGCACATAACTAGGAGTGAAATTGCTGGGTCATGTGGCTCCTCCATGTTCAGCCTTTTTAGGACGTGCCAGACTGACTTCCACAGCAGCGGCCCCATCTCGAGGTGCACATGGGTTCTCAATGCCATGAGTTATTTTGTTTTTAAACAAGGCACCGAGGCAGGAGGTGGGCAGCTGCTGGTTCAAGGCCAACCTGGAGCTGTCGGCAGACCCAGAACTTGCAGCTGTGATTTGTACCTTGGCTCCAGCCCAAGGCCGCCTTTCCTGGCTTCAGTGCATGGCTGGACAAAGTGTGTGGAACAGCCCAGCTTTCTGGGCCACTTTTGGATAATTGGCAGCCACTGTCTGCTCTCAACGTGCCATCTGTGAGATTCAAAAGAGCCACCACTGAGCTATTAGGCTGCCCTGTAGAGGGAAATTCTCATTGCAAGGAAGCAGCAAGGCGGATGAAGCAGGAGGCGTCCCCAAGATCATGCACCCAGCTTGGCCACCAATGTGCCTGGCACAGTGAAGGCCCTCAGCAAACGGGCATCTCCCATCCCCTCCAAATCTGGATGGCCCACCCCAGGACCTGGTGGCCTGGGACAGACTCCTGCCTGGGTCTTCTTCCCCTGGTTCCAGCAGGGAATGGGGCAGGATGGAAAAAAACATCCAGTAGCCAACAGCCTGCTGATGTCACCAAGCTGCAGGGTTACCCTGCGTTGGTTAAACACAGCTGGTGTGGGCCAGGCATGGGGGCTCATGCACGTGATCCCTTTGGGTGCTTTGGGAAGCTGAGGTGGGAGGATCACTTGAGGTCAGGCGTTGAAAACGAGCCTGGGCAACACAGTGAGACCCCATCTCTAGCCTATTATTATTATTATTATCATTATTATTATTATTATTATTTTGACCCAGAGTCTCGCTCTGTTGCCCAGGCTGGAGCGCAGTCTTAGCTCACTGTAACCTCTGCCTCCTTGGTTCCTGCAATTCTCCCGCCTCAGCCTCCTGAGTAGCTGTGATTATAGGCACACACCACCACACCCAGATAATTTTTGTATTTTTAGTAGAGATGAGGTTTCATCATGTTGGCCAGGCTGGTCTCAAACTCCTGACCTCAAGTAATCCTGACTCAGCCTCCCAAAGTGCTGGGATTACTGGGGTGAGCCACTGTGCCCGACCAACCCCATCTCTGTTAAAAAACAGACAGACAAAACATAGTTGATGGGCTCATGGGCAAGGGTGGTGACCAGAGGCCCTGGGGAGGATGGTTCCAGGAGCTGTAGGCTTGGGTTCTGCCAGCCTCTTCCTGTGACTTTTCTCATCTGGGGATATGGGATAAGTGCAGCCCTGCCTCCATGGTCATGCAGGTGACTGGGAATGAAAGTGTCTTGGAACCAGAAGGCTCTGGCATGAAAGCGTTGCACCAACCTTCCACAAGTGTGCTGCCCAGCATGACTCTCAGAAAAACTTTAGCTGATTTCAGTCCAGTTACCTTCCATTAACCCAAGGCCTCTGACATCTGGGACTGGATTGTTCTCTGGGATGGGGCCATCCTGGGCACTACAAGGTGCTGAGCAGCATCCCTGACCCCCACCCACTCCATGCCAGGAGCACCTCCATCGTGACAACCACAGATGTCCCAGACATCACCCNCTCAGAAAAACTTTAGCTGATTTCAGCCTAGTTAGATTCCGTTAACCCAAGGCCTCTGACGTCTGGGGCTGGATTGTTCTCTGGGATGGGGCCATCCTGGGCACTGCAGGGTGCTGAGCAGCATCCCTGACCCCCACCCACTCCATGCCAGGAGCATCTCCAGTCGTGACAACCACAGATGTCCCAGACATCACCCAGAGTCTCCTGGGGGCAGACCTGTCCTGATTGGGAGCTGCTGGGCTGGACAAGAAACTGGGCCTTTCAGGGAGGCAGAGCTCACCAGCTGTCCAGGCATGGAGCCCGGCCCAGCCCTGCCGCTCTGACCCTGCCTTGGACTGTGAGCCCTGAGGACCCCATCAGTCTGATCAAGAAGCCACACTAGGTCACCTCAGACCAAGGACATTCTACATGACACTGGGCCACGATGCTTCATGACTGTCCTCCTCCTTGTCCTCCTCTCTACCTCCAGCCCTGAAGGCCTGGCCTGGGCCCCATCCTGTGTCTCCCAGACCTCCATCTCCAGGGAGCCCTCCAGAATGCTCTTCCTCTTGTCTTCAGTGCTCCTCCCCATCCTTCAGTGGTCAGCAAGGATGTCCCCTCCTTAGAGACCTTCCCGGACACCACATGGCACAGTCTCTCTCTCTGCTTGGTGCCACCTCATCCTATTTTCTTTTCTTTTTATTTTCCCTTTTTTTTTTTGAGACAGGGTCTTGCTCTGTTGCCCACGCTGGAGTGCAGTGGTGCAATCACAGCTCCCTGCAGCCTCAGCCTCCTGGTCTCGAGGGATCCTCCCACCTCAGCCTCCTGAGTAACTGGAACTACAGGTGTGCACCACCATGCCCGGCTAATTTTTTTAATTTTCTGTAGAGATGGGGTCTTGCTATGTTGCCATCTTGCTTGCTATCTCAGCCTCTGGCCTCAAGCGATCCTCCCATCTCGGCCTCCCGAAGTGCTGGGATGACAGGTATGACCATTTTGCTATCTTCTAAGACCCTCTGTTTGGTTTGTCTGTGTGTCCAGGCATGTGCTGTCTCTGCGTGACAGATGCTACCTGGGGACAGAACATGATTCCACCTGCCTCAGGCTGTCCTGGCACACAGTGAGTGTCAGGTCAGTATTTGCTGACTGGCCGACGGGCTGGCCTCCCACCCACTCTTCCACCCACCAGCTTCTCCATCTTACACAAATCCCTGCCAACCCCAGCACACTGCGGACACTGGTCACTCCTCACTGCTCCACACTTGCAAAGCTCTCAGCCACATGTTTTTCTGTTTAATCTGTGTATGTGTGTTGGGGTGGGGGCAGGGCAGGGCAGGATCTCCCTCTGTGCCCAGGCTGGAGTGCNCATTCAGAGTGTGGATTTTAATGTGTGCAGCCTCCTGGGACCTCAGTAGGAGAGATGGTCATGGGACAAAGAGTCTCTTGGGGGTTCGTGGATTCCCCTAACCTAGAGGGAGTCTCAATGAGGGGCAATCCTGCCCCCAGGGGACACTGGGCAATATCTGGGGACATCTGTGGTTGTCAGGACTGGGGGTGCTCCCAGCATGGAGTGGGTAGAGGCCAGGGATGCCACTCAGCACCCTGCAGTACCCAGGACAGCCCCAGCCCAGAGAACAATCTAGCCCCAAATGTCTCACAGAATCGAGCAGAAGAGACCCTGATTTAATTATGTGAAAAAAAAGAAAAGAAAATATCCAGGGACCATGGCTATGCCAATAATCTCAGACTGCAGTGGCGGGTGAATCCTGAATGAAAAAGGTGCAAACCAGAAACTCTTAACAGCTTTGAGTCGCATTCCAGTGTGTGGAGGGCCACGCTGTGTTTATCTATTCACCCACTGAGGGACACTTGGGTCACTTCCACCTTTTCACCATTGTGAGTCATATGAACCGTAAGGACACTTGTGGCATGGTTCTAGTTGAACACCTGCTTCCAATTCCTCTGGGCACATAACTAGGAGTGGAATTGCTGGGTCATGTGGCGCCTCCGTGTTCAGCCTTTTTAGGAAGTGCCAGACTGACTTCCACAGCAGCGGCCCCATCTCATGGCGCACACGGGTTCTCAACGCCGTGAGTTCTTTTGCTTTTAAGCAAGGCACTGAGGCAGGAGGCGGGCACCTGCTGTTCAAGGCCACCCTGGAGCTGTCGGCAGACCCAGAACTTGCAGCTGTGATTTGTGCCTTGCCTCCAGCCCAAGGCCTCCTTTCCTGGCTTCAGTGCATGGCTGGGCAAAGTGTGTGGAACAGCCCAGCTTTCTGGGCCACTTTCGGGTACTTGGCAGCCACTGTCTGCTCTCAACGTGCCATCTGTGAGATTCAAAAGAGCCACCACTGAGCTATTGGAATGCCCTGCAGTGGGAAATTCTCATTGCAAGGAAGTAGCGAGGCGGATGAAGTAGGAGGCATCCTCAAGATCATGCACCCAGCTCGGCCACCAATGTGCCCAGCACAGTGAAGGCCCTCAGCAACGGGCACCTCCCATCCCCTCCAAATCTGGATGGCCCACCCCAGGACCTGGTGGCCTGGGACAGACTCCTGCCTGGATCTTCTTCCCCTGGTTCCAGTAGGGAATGGGGCAGGATGGAAAAAAACACCCAGTAGCCAACAGCCTGCTGATGTCACCAGGCTGCAGGGTTACCCTGCGTTGATTAAACACAGCTGGTGTGGGCCAGGCATGGAGGCTCATGAATGTGATCCCAGTGCCTTGGGAGGCCGAGTGGGAGGATCACTTGAGCTGCGGAGTTCAAAACTGGCCTGGGCAACACAGTGAGACCCCATCTCTAGTCTATTATTATTTTTATTATTTTGACCTAGAGCCTCGCTCTGTTGCCCAGGCCACAGTGCAGTGTTGGCTCACTGTTACCTCTGCCTCCCTGGTTCCTGCAATTCTCCTGCCCCAGCCTCCTAAGTAGCTGGGATTATAGGCACACACCACCACACCCGGATAATTTCATATTTTTAGTAGAGATGAGGTTTTGTCATGTTGGCCAGGCTGGTCTCAAACTCCTGACCACAAGTGATCCTCCTGACTCAGCCTCCCAAAGTGCTGGGATTACTAGGGTGAGCCACTGCACCCAGCCGACCCCATCTCTATTAAAAAACAGACAGACAAAACATAGTTGGTGGGCTCTTGGGCAAGGCTGG
>NW_016108593.1:11992-14065 GCF_001604975.1 Cebus imitator | reverse complement strand
CTCACACACAGCAAGTCCACAGGAAGTATTTGTTAATAATTAGGCTGAGCCCTAATCAGGGTGAAGAGCATTGTCAGACATCAGAGGACCATTGAAATGTCCATCCTGTCCTGCCTTCTACAGCAAATGCCACCATGGAGCAAGACTCAGCCTTGAAAAGGAATGAGGCTCTGCCAGGGGACACAGCATGGATGCACCTTGAGGACGTCATGCTTTGTGAAAGGACCCAGACACAGAAGGCCATGCAGTGTGTGATCGCATCTCTATGAAGTGTCCCGGACAGGCCCATACACAGAAGGGGATGCATGGGTGGCGGGGCTGCAGGAGGCAGATGGCCAGTGACTGTCTATGGATGACACGGGGCTTCTTTTGGGGGTGATAGGATGTTCTATAATTAGATAAAGGTAATGGTTTCACAATTATGTGGATGCGCTAAAAACCACTGAGTTGTACT
Organism: Cebus imitator; assembly: GCF_001604975.1. Lineage (NCBI taxonomy): Eukaryota > Metazoa > Chordata > Mammalia > Primates > Cebidae > Cebus > Cebus imitator. The sequence continues at coordinate 13,611 of NW_016108593.1, read as the reverse complement.
TTTGTTTTTTGAGATGGAGTCTCACTCTGTTGCCTGGGTTGGAGTGCAGTGGTGCAATCTCAGCTCACTGCAACCTCTGTCTCCTGGGTTCATGCAATTCTCCGACCTCGGCCTCCGGAGTAGCGGCAATTACAGGCACCCACCACCACACCTGGCTAATTTTTGCATTTTTAGTAGAGACTGGGTTTCACCACATTGGCCAGGCTGGTCTCGAACTCCTGACCTCAGGTGATCTGCCTGACTGAGCCTCCCAAAGTGTTGGGGTTACAGGCGTGAGCCACCACACCCAGCCAAGTTGCACATTTTTAAAGGGTGAATTTTGTGGTGTGTAAATTATATCTCAATAAAGCTATTAAAAAAAAAAAACTACAGAATGAAAGAAAGGTGGACTCCCCTGCACTCTGGCTACAGGACACCATCCTGCCTCCTCTCTCTGCAAGCAGGTCACTGCCCCCATCACAAACCTCTGCCCTGATCCCCCCTCCCACACCCCAGAGCTATGCCCATGTGCCAGGAAACCTGCCACCACAGGGGCCGATCCAGCCTCAGACCAACAGGATTTAAAAAAAGGCAAAGCCCATCAGGCAGGGTGGCTCGCGCCTATAATCTCAGCACTTTGGGAGGCCAAGGCGGGCAGATCACGAGGTAAGAGATTGAGACCATCCTGGCCAAAGTGGTGAAACCCCGTCTCTAAAAAAACAAACAAAAAGCAACAAAAAAAACTGGCAAAGCCTCAGAACCATTTCTTATCAAAACAAATTAGAAAGCATTTGGGGGACCAGGCGCAGTGGCTCACGCCTGTAATCTCAGCACTTTGGGAGGCCAAAATGGGCAGATCACAGTCAGGGGTTCGAGACCAGCCTGGCCAATATGGTGAAACCCCATCTTTACTAAAAATACAAAAATTAGCCAGGTATGGTGGCATGGGCCTGTAGTCCCAGTTACTCAGGAGGCTGAGGCAGAAGAATTGCTTGAACCCAGGAGGCGGAGGTTGCAGTGAGCCAAGATCATGCCACTGCACTCTAGGCTGGGCAACAGAGCAAGACGCCATCTCAGAAAAAAAAAGGGAAAGAAAAAAAGGAAGCACTTGGGTAGGAGTTCAACGTTTTCAAGCAATTAAAGGCAAAAGAGAAGATTTTCAACAAAATGTCCCACCTGGGAGTGGGTTTCTTAGGGTCCCCTCGGTGGCCACCCTGGAGGGACCTGGGTGTGCACCCATGCCATCAGCACCCTTGGCCGTGGTGCAGAGAACAGACTCCTGCGGTGGAAATGCTGGCCCCCTTTGAGGCTGAGTTGTGATCTTGGGTAGCCTCCCAGCCTAAGCTTCCAGTTTCATTTATTTTTAATTTTATTTTCTTTCTTTCTTTATTTATTTTGAGACAGAGTCCCACTCTGTTGCCCAGGCTGGAGTGGTATGGGGAAATCTCAGCTAACTGGAACCTCCACCTCCCAGGTTTAACCAATTCTCTTGCCTCAGCCTCTGGAGTAACTAAGACTACAGGTACATGCCACCATGCCTGGCTACTCTTTTTTAATTTTTAGTAAGGGAAAGGTTTCACCATCTTGGCCAGGCTGGTCTCAAACTCCTGACCCTGTGATCCACCAGCCTCCACCTCCCA
>NW_016108593.1:3346-4252 GCF_001604975.1 Cebus imitator | reverse complement strand
TGGGCAACAAGAGAGAAACTCCATCTCAAAAAAAAAAAAAGTCTGTTCCCCACTCACATCAGACATTATGATAAACCCCCAACAGGGCAGATGGTGTAAGCCGAGGAACCCAGCTCCTGGGATTCGCCTCCTCTCTCCCTCCTCACTCTGTGTTGATTTCAATGTGTACCACCTCTTGGGACCTCAGAAGTCCATATGATCATGGGACGCAGAGTCTTTTGGTGGTCCGTGGAATCCCCTAACTCAAGGGGGTCTCAACTTGGGGTGATTTTTTGAGACAGAATCTCGCTCTGTCACCCAGGCTGCAATGACACGATCTCAGCTCACTGCAACCTCTGCCTCCCAGGTTCAAGTTCTTCTTCCTCAGCCTCCCAAGTAGCTGGCATTACAAGTGCCCACCACCACGCCCAGCTAATTAGGTATTTTTAGAGATGTGGTTTCACCATGTTGGCCAGGCTGGTCTTGAACTCCTGATCTCAAGTGATCCACCCACCTCTGCCTCCAATAGTGCTGGGATTACAGGCGTGAGCCCCCACATCCAGCCAACTTGGGGTGATTCTGTCCCCTAAGGGACACTGAGTGATATTTGGGGACATTTGTGATTGTCACAACTGGGGATGCTGCTACTATGGAGTGGGTGGAGGCCAGAGATGCTGCTCAGACCCTGCAGTGCCCAGAACGGCCCCACCCCAGAGAACCACATGGCCCTGATGTCCACAGGGGCAATGGGGCTGGAAGGAGACCATGTGTTATTTGGGAAAAAAATGGATTCTGCTTCCTGCTCACACCAGACACCAGAATAAACGCCCAGTGGGGCAGACGGCATAAACCAGAGGGACCCCAGCTCCTGGGATTCACCTCCTCTCTCCCTCCCGCTCAGCTGGTGGATGGGACGCTCCTCTGGCC
>NW_016108593.1:0-926 GCF_001604975.1 Cebus imitator | reverse complement strand
TTTAGTAGAGACAGGGTTTCACCATGTTGACCAGGCTGGTCTGGAGCTCTTGGCCTCAGGTGATCCATCCCTTGGCCTCCCAAAGTGCTGGGATAACATTCTGAGCCACTGCGCCCAGCCTACACTTTATATATATATATATATATATATATATATATATATATATATATTCCACATATTTAAAATGCATAATTCTTTCTGGGTATTCTCTGGGACCAAAAAGAAGAAACAAATCATAAAATAAAAATAAAATGCACAATTCAGTGGTATTTAGTACATTCGGAATCCTGCAACCATCACTACTATCTAATTCCAGAACATTCTAATTATGCCAAGAATTAGAAACTCATTGGTCATCACTTCTCATCCCCTTCCCAGTCCCGGCACTGACACATCCCCTCCCTGCTTCTGCGGATCAGCCTGTCCTGAACATTTCATAGTAATAGGATCACATGCTGTGTCGCCTTTTGTGTCTGGAATTTCTTACTGACTGTGACATCCTCAAGGTGCATCCATACTGTGGCCTGTGTCAAAGCCTCATTCCTTTTCATGGCTGAGTAACACTCCATGCTGTGGATGGATGACGTTCTGTTGATCCGTTCACCCACTGATGGACATTTGGAGTCTTTGCCTTATTTCTTCATTTGAACATACTCTATATTTTGAGTACATCTGTTTTTGAATGGCCTTTCATGACCATTGTCTACTAAGGATGAGACCAAAGTGATTTCTACTGGGCTTGGCTAAAATATGCATTTTTAAGATACATGTTACATGCCATACATTTCAAGTAAAATGTACTGTTCAAAGATACTTCAGGGCCGGGGGCAGTGGCTCACCCCTGTAATCCTGGCACTTTGGGAGGCCAAGGCAGGAGGATCGCTTGAGCCAAGGAGTTCAAGAACAGCCTGGGCAAAAAAACAAAC
>NW_016108592.1:17314-18906 GCF_001604975.1 Cebus imitator | reverse complement strand
GGTGAACGAACACATAGCAGAGCAGTTTGAAAGAGAAGTTTCTCCTGTGGTTTAGACTCGATCTTACCGCTAATGCTTATGTGGCTGTATATGGTTTGAAATATCTCTTTCTAGATTCTTCAATGAAATGGTTTCTGAACTGCTACGTTCACACATCTGTTTAACTGTGTAAGTTAGATATGCACCTTGACAATCATTCTGCTAGATAGCTAAATTTTTGTTTTAGAGCCAAATATTTCTCATTACACTCTGTACTCCCATTCACTCAGAATTACCCAAACGGAGCTTTTACAAAAAACGTGTTTCTAACTCGCTGAATCTAAACATAGATGCAACTTCCTAAGGTGAATGAACACACAGCAGAGCTGTTTGAAAGAGACGTTTCTCCTGTGGTTTAGACGCGATCTTACCGCTAATTCTTAAGTGCATGCATAGGGTTGGTAATATCTCTTTCTAGATTCTTCAATGAAAGGGTTTCTGATGTGCTACATTCACACATCTGTTTCACTCTGTATGTTGAACAAGCACATTGACAAACATTCTGCTAGATAGCTCCGTTTTTGTTTTTGAGCCAGATATTTCTCATTACTCCCTGCACCCCCATTCACTCAGGAATATACAAACACAGCTTTTAGAAGAAACGTGTTTCTAACTCGGTGAATCTAAATATAGATGCAACTTCCTAAGGTGAACCAACACAGAGCAGAGCAGTTTGAAAGATACGTTTCTCCTGTGGTTTAGACGCGATCTTTCCGCTAATTGTATGTGCCTGTATACAGCTGGAAATATCTCTTTCTAAATTCTGCAAAGAAAGGGTTTCTAAACTGCTACATTCACACATCTGTTTAACTCTGTAAGTTGAATATAAACGTTGACAATCATTCTGCTTGATAGGTCCGTTTTTGTTTTATAGCCAGATATTTCTCGTTACACAATGTATGCCCATTCACTCATGAATATCCAAACTCAGCTTTTAGAAGAAACGTGTTTCTAACTCGCTGAATCTAAACATAGATGCAACTTCCTAAGGTGAACAAACACGCAGCAGAGCAGTTTGAAAGAGACGTTTCTCCTGTGGTTTAGACACGATCTTACCACTAATTCTTATGTGTCTGTATATGGTTGGAAATATCTCTTTCTAGATTATTCAGTGAAAGGGTTTCTCAGCTGCTACGTTCACAAATATGTTTAACTCTGTAAGCTGAATATAAACCTTGACAATCATTCTGCTAGATAGCTCGGGTTTTGTTTTAGATCCAGATATTGTTCATTACCCCCGGTATTCCCATTCACTCAGGAATAAAAACGCATTTTTGGAAAAAACGTGTCTCTAACTCGCTGAACCTAAACATAGATGCAACTTCCTAAGGTGAACGAACACACAGCAGAGTGGTTTGAAAGAGACGTTTCTTCTGTGGTTTAGACCTGATCTAAAAGCTAATTCTACGTGCTTGTATAGGGCTGGAAATATCTCTTTCTATTTTCTCCAAAGAAAGGGTTTCTGAACTGCTACATTCACACATCTGTTTAACTCTTTAAGTTGAATATACACCTTGACAATCATTATACTATATAGCTCCGTTTTGTTTTAG
>NW_016108592.1:12744-15943 GCF_001604975.1 Cebus imitator | reverse complement strand
GAACACACAGCAGAGCAGTTTGAAAGAGGCGTTTCTCCTGTGGTTTAGACGCGATCTTACCGCTAATTCTTATGTGCCTGTATATGGCTGGAAATATCTCTTTCTAGATTCTCCAAAGAAAGGGTTTCTGAACTGCTACATTCACACATCTGTTTAACTCTGTAATTTGAATATACACCTTGACAACCATTCTGCTAGTAATCTCCATTTTTGTTTTAGAGCCAGGTATTTCTCATTACATCCTGTAGTCCCATTCACTCAGAAATGTCTATATGCAGTTTTTGAAGAAACGGGTTTCTACCTCCCTGAATCTAAACATAGATGCAAATTCCTAAAGTGAACGAGCACACAGCAGAGCAGTTTGAAAGAGACGTTTCTCCTGTGGTTTAGAAGCAATCTCACCACTAATTCCTATGTGCCTATATATGGCTGGAAATATCTCTTTCTAGATTCTTAAATGAAAGGGTTTCTGAACTGCTACGTTCACAAATCTGGTTACCTCTTTAAGTTGAATATACTCCTTGACAATCATACTGCTATATAGCTCCGTTTTTGTTTTAGAGCCAGATATTTCTCATTACACACTTTAATCCCATTCACTCAGGAATATCCAAACACAGCTTTTAGAAGAATCGTGTTTCTAACTCGCTAAATCTAAACATAGATGCACCTTCCTAAGGTGAACGAACATACACCATAGCAGTTTGAAAGAGACGTTTCTCCTGTTATTTAGACACGATCTTACCACTAATTCTTATATGCCTGTATATGGCTGAAAATACCTCATTCTAGATTCTCCAAAGAAAGGGTTTCTGAACTGCTACATTCACACATCTGTTTTACTCTGTAAATTGAACAAACGCCTTGACAACCATTCTGCTAGATAGATCCGTTTTTGTTTTAGAGCCAGATATTTCTCATTACACTCTGTACTCCCATTACTCAGGAATACCCAAACGCAGCTTTTATAAGAAACGTGTTTCTAACTCGATGAATCTAAACATAGATACAACTTCCTGGGGGAACGAACACACAACAGAGCAGTTTGAAAGAGACGTTTCTCCTGTGGTTTAGACGCGATCTTATCGCTAATTCTTATGTGCCTGCTTATGTCTGGAAATATCTCTTTCCAGATTCTGCAAAGAAAGGGTTTCTGAAGTGCTACATTCACACATCTGTTTACCTCTGTAAGTTGAATATAAACCTTGACAATCATTCTGTTAGATACCTCCGTTTTTGTTTTACAGCCAGATATTTCTCATTACACCCTGTACTCGCATTCACTCAATAATATCCAAACGCAGCTTTTAGAAGAAATGTGTTTCTATCTCGCCAAATCTAAACATAGATGCAACTTCCTAAGGTGAACGAACACACAGCAGAGCACTTTGAAGGAGACGTCTCACCTGTGGTTTAGACGTGATCTTACACCTAGTTCTTATTTGTCTCTTTACGGATGGAAATATCTCTTTCTAGATTCTCCAAAGAATGGTTTTCTGAAATGCAACATTCACACACCTGTTTAACTCTGTAAGTTGAATATACACCTTGACAATGATTCTGCTAGATAGCTCCGTTTTTGTTTTAGATCCAGATATTTCTCATTATATCCTGTACTCCTATTCACTCCGGAATATTCAAACGCAGCTTTTAGAAGAAACGTGTTTCTAACTCGCTGAATCTAAACACAGTTGGAACTTCCTAAGGTGAACGAACGCACAGCAGAGCAGTTTGAAAGAGACGTTTCTCTTGTCGTTTAGACTTGATCATAACCCTAATTCTTATGTGCCTCTTTACGGCTGGAAATATCTCATTCCAGATTCTGCAAGGAAAGGATTTCTGAAATGCTACATTCACATGTCTGTTTTTCCTGTAAGTTGAACAAACACCTTGACAATCATTCTGCTAGATAGCTCCGTTTTTGCTTTAGAGCCAGATATTTCTCATTACACTTTGTACCCCCATTCACTCAGAAATTTCCAAACGGAGCTTTTAGAAGAAACGGGTTTCTGAATCGCTGAATCTAAACATAGATGCAACCTGATCAGGTTAACGAACTCACAGCAGAGCAGTTTGAAACAGAAGTCTCTCCTGTGGTTTAGACACGAGCTTACCGCTAATTCTTATGTGCCTGCATATGGTTAGATTTTTCTGTTTCTAGATTCTTCAATGAAAGGGTTTCTGAACTGCTAAATTTACATATCTGTTTAACTCTGTAAGTTGAATATACACCTTGACAATCAGTCTGCTAGATAGCTCCGTTTTTGTTTTAGAGCCAGATATGTCTCATTACACCCTGTACTCCCAATCACTAAGGAATATCCAAACACAACTTTTAAAAGAAACATGTTTCTAACTCGATGAATCTAAACATGGATGCAACTTCCCAAGGTGAACGAACACACAGCAGAGCAGTTTGAAATAGACGTTTCTCCTGTGGTTTAGACGCGATCTTACCACTAATGCTTATGTGCCTGTACATGTTTGGAAATATCTCTATCTAGATTCTGCAAAGAAAGTGTTTCTGAACTGCTACATTCACACATCTGTTTAACTCTGTAAGCTGAATAAACACCTTGACAAACATTCGGCTACATAGCTCCGTTTTTGTTTTAGATCCAGATATTTCTCATTACACCATGTACTGCCATTCACTCTGAAGTATCCAAACGCAGTTTTAGAAGAAACGTGTTTTTAACTCGCTGAATCTAAACCTACATGCAACTGCCTAAGGGGAACGAACACACAGCAGAGCAGTTTAATACAGACGTTTCTCCTGTGATTCAGACGCCATCTTACCACTAATTCTTATCTGCCTGTATATGGCAGGAAATATCTCTTTCTAGATTCTCCAAAGAAGGTTTTTCTGAACTGCAACAATTACACACCTGTTTAACTCTGTACGTTGAATATACACCTTGAAAATCATTCCGCTACATACCTCCGTTTTCGTTTTAGATCAAGATATTTCTCATTACACCCTGTACTCCCATTCACTCAGAAATATCCAAACGCAGCTTTTACAGGGAACGTGTTTCTATCTCGCTAAATCTAAACATATATGCAACATCCTAAGGTGAACGAACACACAGCAGCGCAGTTTGAAAGAGACGTTTCTCTTGTGGTTTAGATGCGATCTTATGGCTAATTCTTATGTGCCTGTATAAGGCTGGAAATATCTCTTTCCAGATTCTCCAAA
>NW_016108592.1:10336-11588 GCF_001604975.1 Cebus imitator | reverse complement strand
AAACAGCTAATTTGTTGTTTTAGAGCCAGATACTTCTCATTACACACTGCACTCCCATTCACTCAGGAATATTCAAACGGAGCTTTTAGAAGAAACGCGTTTCTAACTCCCTGAATCTATACATAGATGTAACTTACTAAGGTGAACGAAGACACAGCAGAGCAGTTTGAAAGAGCCGTTGCTCCTATGGTTAGACGCGAGCTTACCGCTAATTCTTATGTGCCTGTAAATGGTTGGAAATATCTCTTTCTATATTCTCCAAAGAAAGGGTTTCTGAAGTGCTACATTCACACGTCTGTTTAACTGTGTCAGTTGAATATACACCTTCACTATCATTCTGCTAGTTATCTCCGTTTTTCTTTTAGAGCCAGATATTTCTCATTATATCCTATACTCCCATTCACTCAGAATTATCCAAAGGCAGCTTTTAGAAGAAACGTGTTTGTAACTCGCTGAATCTAGACATAGATGCAAATTCCTAAAGTGAAATGACACAGAGCAGAGCAGTTTCAACCGGACGTTTTTCCTGGGGTTTAGATGCGATCTTACCGCCAATTGTTATATGCCTGTATACAGCTGGAAATATCTCTTTCTAGATTCCCCAAGGAAAGGGTTTCTGAACCACTATATGCACATATCTGTTTAACTCTGTAAGTTGAATGTACATCTCGACAATCATTCTGTTGGTAAGTAGGATTTTGTTTTACAGCCAGATATTTCTCATTGCACACTATACTCCCATTCACTCATGAATATCCAAACGCATCTTTTAGAAGAAATGTGTTTCTAAATCGCTGAATCTAAACATAGATGGATCTTCCTTAGGTGAAGTGATACACAGCAGACCAGTTTGAATGAGACGTTTCTCCTGTGATTTAGACGTGATCTTACCGCTATTTCTTGTGAGCATGTATATGGCTGGAAATATCTCTTTCCAGATTCTCCAAAGAAAGTGTTCTCACCTGTTACATTCACAAATCTGTTTACCTCTGTAAGTTGAATATACACCTTGACAATCATTCTGCTATATAGCTCTGTTTTTGTTTTAGAGCCAGATATTTCTCATTGCACCCTATACTACCATTCAATCAGTAGTATACAAAGGCAGCTTTTAAAAGAAAAGTGTTTCTAACTCGCTGAATCTAAACATGGATGCAACTTCCTAAGGTGAAGTGACACACAGCAGAGCAGTTTGAATGAGACGTTTCTCCTCTGGTTTAGACGTAATCTTACCTCTAATTCTTATGTTCCT
>NW_016108592.1:8320-9866 GCF_001604975.1 Cebus imitator | reverse complement strand
CAATTCTCTTGCCACAGCCTCCTGAGTAGCTGGGATTACAGGCATGCGCCACCATGCCCAGCTAATTTTTTGTATTTTTAGTAGAGACGGGGTTTCACAATTTTAACCAGGATGCTATGGATTTCTTGACCTCGTGATCCACCCACCTCGGACTCCCAAAATGCTGGCATTACAGTTATTACCCACCGGGCATGGCCCAGCCAAACGCAACTTATAGAAGAATCGTGTTTCTAACTCGCGGAATCTAAACAGAGATGTAATGTCCTAAGTTGAAGTGACACACAGCAGAAGAGTTTGAAGGAGACGTTTCTCTTGTGGTTTAGATGCGATCTTACCGCTAATTCTTATGTGCTTGTAAATGGCTTAAAATATCCCTTTCTAGATTCTCCAAAAAAAAAGCGTTTATGAACTGCTGCCTTCACACATCTGTTTACCTCTGTACGTTGAATATACACCTTGACTGTCATTGTGCTAGATATCTCCGTTTTTGTTTTACAGCCAGATATTTCTCATTAAACCCTGTACTCCCATTCACTCAGGAGTATTCAAAAGCAGCTGTTAGAAGAAACGTATATCTAACTCGCTGAATCGAAACATAGATGCAACTTCCTAAGGTGAACGAACACACAGTAGAGCAGTTTGAAATAGACGTTTCTTCTGTGGTTTAGACGCGATCATACTGCTAATTCTTAAGTGCCTGTATATGCCTGGAAATATATATTTCTAAATTCTCCAAGGAAAGGGTTTCTGAACTGCTACATTCACACATCTGCTTAATTCTGTAAGTTGAATATACAGCTTGACAATCATTGTGCTAGATGCTCCTTTTTTGTTTTAGAGCCACATACTTCTCAATACACCTGTACTCCCATTCACTCAGGAATATCGAAACGCAGCTTTTAGAATAAACATGTTTCTAACTCGCTGAATCTAAACATAGATGCAACTTCCTAAGGTGAACGAACACACAGCAGAGCAGTTTGAAAGAGACGTTTCTCCCGTGGTTTAGACGCGATCTTACCGCTAATTCTTTTGTGCCAGTATATGACTGGAAATATTTCTTTCTAGATTCTCCAAAGAAAGGGTTCTCAACTGTTACATTAACACATCTGTTTCACTCTGTAACTTGAATATACATCTTGACAATAATTCTGCTATATACCTCCGCTATTCTTTCAGAGCGAGATATTTCTCATTACACCCTGTACTCCCATTCACTCAGCAATATCCAAACGCAGCTTTTAGAAGAAACGTGTTTCTAACTCGCTGAATCTAAACATGGATGCAACTTCCTAAAAGGAAGTGACACACAACAGAGCAGTTTGAAAGAGACGTTTCTCCTGTGGTTTGGATGAGATCTTACCGCTATCTCTTATGTTCTTGTAAATGCCTGGAAATATCTCTTTCCAGATTCTCCAAAGAATGGGTTTCTGGACTTCTGCATTCACACATCTGCTTACCTCTGCATATTGAATACACACCTTGACAATCATTCTGCTAGATAGCTCCGTTTCTTTTTAGAGCCAGATACTTCTCATTACACCCT
>NW_016108592.1:2226-3260 GCF_001604975.1 Cebus imitator | reverse complement strand
TCTGTAAGTTGAATAAAAACCTTGACAATCATTCTACTGGATAGATCCGTTTTGTTTTAGAGCCAGATATTTCTCATTACACTCTGTACTCACATTCACTCAGAAATATCCATAGGGAGCTTTTAGAAGAAATGTGTTTCTAACTCTCTGAATCTAAACATAGATGCAGCTTTCTAAGGTGAACGAAGACATAGCAGAGCAGTTTGAAAGAGACGTGTCTCCTGTGGTTTAGAACCGATCTTACTGCTAATTCTTATGATCCTGTATATGGCTGGAAATATGTCTTTCTAGATTCTCCAAAGAAAGAGTTTCTGAACTACTACATTCACATATCTGTTTAACTCTGTAAGCAGAATATAAACCTTGACAATCATTCTGCTAGATATCTCCGTTTTTGTTTTAGAGCCAGATATTTCTCATTACACCCTATATTCCCATTCACTCAGGAATATCCAAACGCAGCTTTTAGAAGAATCGTGTTTCTAGCTCGCTGAATCTAAACATAGATGACACTTCCTAAGGTGAACGAAAACACAGCAGAGCAGTTTGAAAGACACGTTTCTCCTGTGGTTCAGCCACGACATTACCACTAATTCTTTTGTGCCTTTATATGGCTGGAAATATCTCTTTCTACATTCTCCAGAGACAGAGTTTCCGAACTCCTACATTAATACACCTGCTTAACTTGCAAGGTGAGATTACACCTTGGCAATCAATCTGTTAGATAGCAACGTTTTTATTTTACAGCTAGACATTTCTCTTTACACCCTTTACTCCAATTCACTCAGGAACATCCAAACGGAGCTTTTAGAAGAAACGTGTTTCTAACTCTCTGAATCTAAACATAGATGTAACTTCCTAAGTTGAACGAACACACAGCAGAGCAGTTTGAAAGAGACGTTTCTCCTGTGCTTTAGAGGCGATCTTACCGTTAATACTTATGTGCCTGCATATGGCTGGAAATATCTCTTTCTAGATTCTCCAAACAAAGGGTTTCTGAACTGCTACATTCACACATCTGTTTATCTCTGTAA
>NW_016108592.1:0-1661 GCF_001604975.1 Cebus imitator | reverse complement strand
TCCCATTCTCTCAGGAATATCGAAACGTGGCTTTTAGAAGAAACGTGTTTCTAACTCGCTGAATCTAAACATATAAGCAACTTCCTAAGGTGACCGAACATGCAGCAGAGCAGTTTGAAAGAGACGTTTCTCCGGTGGTTTAGACGTGATCTTCCCAATAATTCTTAAGTGCCTGTATATGGCTGGAAATATCTCTTTCTATATTCTCCAAAGAAAGAATTTCTGATCTGTTCACAGAAATCTGTTTAACTCTGTAAGTTTAATATACACCTTGACAATCATTGTGCTAGATAGCTCCATTTTTGATTTAGAGCCAGATATTTCTCATTACACCCTATGCTACCAATCACTCAGGAATTTCTAAACGCAGCTTTTAGAAGAAATGTGTTTCTAACTCGCTGAATCTAAACATAGATCCAACTTTCTAAGGTGAACAAACACACAGCAGAGAAGTTTGAAAGAGATGAGCTGAAATGCATTGAATGAATGAAATTCATGCATTGAATGAAACGAATGCATTGAATGAATGAATGAAAATAAATTGTTCCAGAGAGTCAGGAGGGTAAATTTAATTTTGGGTCCATGTGTTTTATGCTCGGTACTTTTAGTATATCCCCGTAGGTCTGCCAGTAGTGGTTGATTTGCCCGTTAGAGATAGTTGAGGTGGTACAACTTAGATAGCTACTAGTGCTCATGCAGAAGGGATGACACCTTGGACTGGAAGACTTTACAGAGCATAAGAATGACACTGTGTTTATTTCTGCAATTCTTCTGTGGTATCTTCTCTTCAGTAATGCTCATGCAAGGGGATGTGGTTTAGACGCGATCTTACCGCTAATTCTTATGTGCCTGTGTATGGCTGGAAATATCTCTTTCTAGATTCTCCAGAGAAAGGGTTTCTGAACTGCTACATTCACACATTTGTTTAACCATGTAAGTCGAATAAACACCTTGACAATCATTCTGCTATATAGTTCTCTTTTTTTTTAGAGCCAGATATTTCTCATGTACTCTATACTACCATTCACTCAGGAATATCCAAACGCAGCTTTTAGAAGAAACGTGTTTCTAACTCGCTGAATCTAAACATAGATGTAACATCCTAAGGTGAATGAACACACAACAGAGCAGTTTGAAAGAGACGAACTGAAATGCATTGAATGAATGAAATTCATTCATTCAATGAAATGAATGCATTGAATGAATGAATGAAAATTCATTATTCCTGGGAATAAGGAGGGTAAATTTAGTTTTGGATCCATGCGTTTTATACTTGGTACTTTTGGTATATCCCAATAGGTCTGCTCACTAGGGGTTTATTTGCCTGTTAGAGATGTTTGAGCTGGTACAACTTAGAGAGATGCTAGTAATCCTGCAGAAGGGATGGCACCTTGGACTGGAAGAGCTTACAGAGCATAAGAATGACACTGTGTTTATTCCTGCAATTCTTCTGTGGTATCTTCAGTAACGCACATGCAAGGGGATGTGGTTTAGACGCGATCTTACTCCTAATTCCTATGTGCCTGTATATGGCTGGATATATCTCTTTCTAGATTCTCCAAAGAAAGGGTTTCTGAACTGCTACATTCACCCATCTGTTTAACTCTGTGAGGTGAATATACACCTTGACAATCATTCTGCTAGATAGCTCCGTTTTTGTT
>NW_016108591.1:16937-19002 GCF_001604975.1 Cebus imitator | reverse complement strand
GGCCTCCCAAAGTGCTGAGATTACAGGTGTGAGCCACCGCGCCCTGCCAATTACCCTTATCTTGTCTCCTGCTAAATCAAGGTGGTTTAGTGAGTTCCTTCAGACTCCCAATAAGCTTGTTTGTGGAGGCTTGGGGAGTTTCTTCAGACCCCCAGTAAAACTTATTTAATCCAAAATGGGTCCTGTTAAGAACGTCTTCGTTATTTTTTTCATGCTTTAAGGCTCAGGAAAAGCCTAGGAAAAACTCTTTGATGGGGTTTGTTACATCTCAGTCTTTGTGCAAAAGCACTAGCTTTTAATATTTAACTTAACCACTCAGTCAGTACTGAAACAGTTGTTAGTGAGATCTGGCCTGCCACAGTATCACAGATAAAATACTATTGAGCAAAGCTAACTAAATTGACTGGATTGCTTTTGTAATTGCAGATTGATGACAGTAAGATTCACTTAGAGTGGAAAAAAAATGTTGGCCCTTATAAAATAGTCATTGGAAGGCCTATGTGCCTAATAGAACCTTATGTATCTTCTACTATTAACGTCTAGCATTAGTAAATTCAACAAGGCTTAAATGCATTATGGCAAAGCATATTTTCATCAGGTGAAGAAAGCCTTTCCTAATCTGACTGAAGGAGAGTAAAACCCTTTAGAATCAAGACCCCAATAGGCCGGGCGCAGTGGCTCACACCTGTAATGCCAGCACTTTGGGAGGCTGAGGTGGGTGGACCACGAGGTCAGGAGTTCGAGACCAGCCTGACCAACATGGTGAAACCCCGTCTCTGCTAAAAATACAAAAATTAGCCAGGCGTGGTGGTGTGTGTTTGTTATTGCGGCTACTCAGGAGGCTGAGGCAGGAGAATCGCCTGAACATGAGAGGAGGAGGTTGCAGTGAGGCGAGATTGTGCCACTGCACTTCAGCCTGGGCAACAGAGTGAGACTCCATCTCCAAAAAAAAAAAAAAAAAGGACCCAGAGGTTGAGTCTGCCTGCCAGCTACACTGAAGCAAGACTTCAAGACCTTGAACACTGGGTTGATAATCTCACAACTTAGAAGCACCCCTCCAAACTCTTGCAATTGTAAATCCATAGGAGATTTTAAGGTAAAGCTAACCAGGAAAGTTTGTCCTCAAAAGCAGATAGTTACCTCCATGTAGATAGCTTTATTCACAAGATGAAAAATTAAGACATCTTTGTTATCATAACACTTAGTTCACAGTTTGTTTATGGCTCTACAAACAACAGAAATAAAAAGGTGGTCTCTTGTGTGCACTCATGGGGTATGCTTATATGTAGAGAATTTTGCAGCCAACCTTATATATGAGGAACTTATTCCTTGAAAGGTAAAAGATGAAGGTCAATGTGTGTGAGAAATTTAAATGTAACATTTGTTTTCTCACAATATCAAAAACAGTATTGGTCCTCTGCTCTTAACCTACTTCATAAGTTAATAAGAACTTATTCAGAAGAGGTTAAAGAGCTTTGCCAGGTGGCCGTTACTCTTCTGAATGGATATCATGGTTTAGAGTCAATGAGGCAATGAAAATTTCTCACTCACAGGCCGGGCGTGGTGGCTCATGCCTGCAATTCCAGCATTTGAGAGGCTAAGGCGGGCAGATCACGAGGTCAGGAGTTGGAGACCAGCCTGACCAACATGGTGAAACCCCATCTCTACTAAAAATACAAAAATTAGCCAGGCATTGTAGTGCATGCCTGTAATCCCAGCTACTCAGGAGGTTGAGGCAGGAGAATCGCTTAAACCCAGGAGGTGGAGGTTGCACTCCAGCCTGGGTGACAGAGTGGGACTCCCTGTCAAAAAAATATATATATATTCCTCATTATAGGGCTCTACAGCGGATTATACCATAAAGGCTATGCTTACACAATAGACTTTAATAAGTAGACCATATAGCTAGCTAATTATTTAATCTATTTAATTTTAGTTGGTTGTTTATGGGGACCCTGGCTAAAAAGCATGTTTCAAACTCTTGGTGTTATTCTCCTGATAGTCAAAATAGTAATCTTCCTACTGCTCTGTATTCTCTCTCTCTCATTTTTTTTTTTTTTTTTTT
>NW_016108591.1:8728-12355 GCF_001604975.1 Cebus imitator | reverse complement strand
AAAAAAAAAAAAAAAAAAAAAGGCAGAATGACACTGATTGCAAAAATTGTAGCAAGTTTTCATGCCTCCTATAGCCATTGCCAGGTGCTTTCACAGCTGTTTTCATTGAAATACAGAATTTGTTTTCCAAACCATCCATCTGGCTGACCTTACTTGCTCAGAGCAGTGGAACCCTGTGAACATGACAATGAGCTAGTTTGGGGCCTAGGCTCAAATGGTCTTGAATGCTGCTGTTTTTCTTTCAGAATGCTGCCATCTTCATGATGGCCCATGTTAGCCAGCTGGAAAATAAGCCACCATGGGGAGGAGAAGCAAGGTGCCCTGTTGACAGCCCCAGAAGTAGAAGCTCACCCCTAGAAGCACAGCAGCCTAGTGAAAAGGCAGCTGATGATACATGTCAGAAGGAGCTGAACTGAGCCCAGCCTAAATGGCTGACCATCTCAATTATGAGCTAATCGGTTTTGGATGGTTTATTCTGCTGCAATAGCTAACTAATACGTGCGCCCATTGCAGATGGAATGCCAGGATTTAATGACAGGTTGATTACTAGTTACCTTCTAATAGTGGACACCCTAAAGGTACTAACTTTTTCCTTTTCCTGAAGTTGGATATCTCGTAAGACAACGCTGAGTAACGCAGAAATACAGGTAGACACGTACGCATCTGATTGGTGCTTATATTCACACAGTCGTCGACACCACAGGAGAAAACAAATAACCACAGCCTGACTATTAGGGCCAAGTCCAAATAGCAAAATAAGTTTGCCTTTAATTATTTTCTTCATATCTAAAATTGGAGATCAAGACTGTGGACTGATCTGAACACATAGTTTTCTTCTCCTGTGGCCCCAGAATTTTTTGTTCACTGTCAGTTTCTGAAAGAAAGGTGGGAAACAGGTGGCAAGCAGTGGTCTACCTGTGGTTATTTTGCTCTTGCTGCCCTGTACCCCTTCTATGGCCTCTATCTGTCCCACCCTCAGAACTGAAGATACATGTTAGTAGAGAGAGGCTGTCCCCTCATCTCTGGCAGAAAAGGGATGTTCAGGCCCTCCACCCACCTGACATCAGAGCTGCACTTCAACATGGCAGCTGTTGGCCATGTGTGGCTCCTGGGTGTCTGGAATGTGCCTGGTCTTGATTGCAATTTGCTAGAAAAGTAAAATACAAAGTTGATTTTGAAGATTTAGTTCCAAAAATACATATAATGAACTAATAATTACATATTGCTGTGAACCCAGAAAATCTGAGACAGTTCTCAGTTAATTTAGAAAGTTTATTTTGCTAGGGTTGAGGACATGCCTGTGACACAGCTTCAGGAAGCCCTGAGGACTTCTGCCAAAGGTGGTCAGGGAACATCTTGGTTTTTATACACTTTAGGGAGACATGAGACATCAATATCTCAGTGAGCAGAGGAGTGACTGAATAGAAGGGTGGCAAGTTTGCACTAAGGAATTTCCAGCTTGAGTTCTCCTTAGTGATTTTGGGGGTCCAAGATATTTTCCTTTCACATTGCTCACGATAATATTTTATTTTATTTTTTATTTTTTATTTATTTATTTTTTTGAGACGGAGTTTCGCTCTTGTTACCCAGGCTGGAGTGCAATGGCGCGATCTCGGCTCACCGCAACCTCCGCCTCCTGGGTTCAGGCAATTCTCCTACCTCAGCCTCCTGAGTAGCTGGGATTACAGGCACGCGCCACCATGCCCAGCTAATTTTTTTTTGTATTTTTAGTAGAGACGGGGTTTCACCATGTTGACCAGGATGGTCTCGATCTCTTGACCTCGTGATCCACCCGCCTCGGCCTCCCAAAGTGCTGGGATTACAGGCGTGAGCCACCGCGCCCGGCCTAGGTTAATTACATTGTAACAATCAATTCCACGTGTTTCATGTTTTCTGTTAAAGTGTGGCTGCTAGAAAATTAAAAATTCACCTGTGGCTCACATTTTATTTCAGAGGACTGCCTCCTTTTTAAAATCTCAGGCTGCCTGCACAAAGGACCAGAAGCCAGAAAGGTCATAAAAGCTAAAATTTTAAAATAATTATTACATTCTTTTCATTTGTGAATAGCCATATCGTATATTATTTATCAGGGCGTATGACCTTATGCATAAGATTCTATGCAAACACCCTCTAGGGTGGGCCTGGCTCAGCTCAGTTAGGAAGCCCTGCCTGAAAAAGCTGCAGCTTAGGCTGTCACTCTTTCTTAATTCAGCCCAGCAACTGATCACACCTTCTGTCACTCAGAGCCTGAGGGGGCGGGTCTTACATATTATCCAATCAGGGACGCAGCTGGAACTGACCGGACGGCTTCCGGAATATGGCGCGGTCTTTGTCTTTGGCTGCAGCAGTAGCTGCAGGTGTCGTCTACGTTTCCGTGTCCTCTGCTTCTAGAGGCCCAGCTTTTGTGGCCCTGTGACCTGCAGGTATTGGGAGGGCCACATCTAAGACGCCGGACCTCCGGAAGCCTAGAAATGGTAAGATTGTCGGTTCGATATCCCGAGAAGGGGAGGGGCTGTGGCGGGACTCAGGCCTCCCCTGCAGTCAACTCCGCAGTCTGCCCCCCGGAGCTCTCCTTGCCCAGCTCGGTGTCAGTCCCCTTCACCATAAGATGGAGACTGGGCTGGCAGCCGGGACCCGGGCGTCCTGTCTTCTCTGCGCCGTGACAGTACCCTGGAGTGGAGCCCTCTCTGGGCTGCCCTTTCTGGGCAGCTCTGCACCTCCAACATCGCGTGTCTCCCAGATTGCGTAGGGACCGCGGGAGATTCGTCAGGGGAGAATCGTGACACTGAGGTTGGGAGTTTTGAGACCAACCTGACCAACATGGAGAAACCCCGTTTCTACTAAAAAATTAGAAAATTAGCCAGGTGTGGTGGCAGACACCTGTAATCCCAGCCATCCCAGAGGCTGAGCCAGGAGAATCACTTGAACCTGGGAGGCGGAGGTTGCGGTGAGCAGATATTGGGCCACTGCACTCTAGCCTGGGCAACAAGAGTCAAGACTCCCCCCTAAAAAAAAAGAAAGTAGGAGAATAAAATAATTGCTACTTCACAGACCAGAGCAACCCGGAGGGCTGCTGGTTGACCATTTTTATGGTAATTTCTTGTATATTTTTTTAATGGTAATTTCTTGATTATATGCTAAACAAGGGGTAGATTATTCATGCCTCCCCTTTTTAGACCATATAGGGTTACTTCCTGACATTGCCACTGATGGGAGTGTAGCAATGAGGATAATCAGAGGTTACCCTCATGGCCCTCTTGGTTTTGGTGGCTTTTAGTTGGCTTCTTTACTGTAACACACTTGTTTTATCAGCAAGATCTTTATTATGACTTGTATCTTGTGCCAACCTCTTATTATGCACTTTAACTGTTTGGAATGCAACCTTAACTGTTTGGAATGCAGCCCGGTAGGCTCTATTTTTTTTTTTCTCTTTTTAGTAGAGACGAGATTTTACTGTATTGCCCAGGCTGGTCATGAACTCTTGAGTTCATGCAGTTTGCCCGCCCCAGCCTCCCAAAGTGCTGCGATTACAGGCTTGAGCCACCACACCCAGCTTTAAGCTCTGGTTTAGACGCCTCTGACAGAAAGTATTTTATATTTACCACTGAAGACAAATTCAGGCAATTT
>NW_016108591.1:6839-8603 GCF_001604975.1 Cebus imitator | reverse complement strand
GAGTAGCTGGGATTACAGGCGTGTGCCACCATGCCTGGCTAATCTATTGTATTTTTAGTAGAGATGGATTTCACCATGTTAGCCAGGCAGGTCTCAAACTCCTAATCTTAAGTGATCCACCCACCTCGGCCTCCCAAAGTGCTTGGACTACAGGTGTGAGCCACTGCACCTGACCAAATTCCACTAGTATTTTATGAGAGCAAGAAGAAAATGTATGGAGTCTGTGTCTGGCTTGTGTGATAGATAAGAATAGAGAGTACCATCTAAGTCGTAATGGGAAGGGTGTTTTTTTCCTTAAACTATTTCTGGACCACAAAAAGGATTGATGTTTTCCAGTATTCGTGTGCTTTTTATTTTCCCACCTCTTTTCCATTTGACTTCTCCTGGGATGTATCTTTTATAATAAACTGGTAAACATAACTACAATGTTTGCGGAGTTCTGTGGGTAGCTCTATATGATTATTAAACTTCAGAGAAGTTGTGAAAGTCTTGAATTTTTAACCAGTAGCTCAGAAGCATAGATAGTCCTGTGGGGTTTGTGACTGGCATCTACACTAAGGACAGTGTTGTGGGACTGAGCCCTGAATCAGAGACTGCTGACTCTGGAAAGTGGCAGAATTCAAACGTTAGACAATGAGTTGGTGTTGGAGAATTGCTTGATTTTCAGAAAACTACTGATTCAACGCCAGAAAAAAGATACCATGGAAGCCTGGCCTGGCATAAAACTCTGGGTGTCTGGGAATGGGAGGCCCTGCTCTCCTGTACACAGGCTGTCACACTGCCCATTGTCCTGTCATTCCAGGTCTCCTCTTAGGGTGAGAGAGGATAAAAACTTAGAAGAAATGAGTGCTGATGACAGACCCCCTTTTCCCACAGCTGCCACCACAGGATTCCCACCGACCCATAGACACATTCACTAGACATTGATGTATCCACACCCCTCCCAGGACTACATTAGGCACCACCCTTAGGAACTTCACCACAGCAATTTTTTTTTTTTTTTTTTTTTTTTTTTACACCTGTGGGACTTTATTAGATGAACAGACCCCAGCTCTAGCCACAGGCTTGGACCGGCCAGCTGGGTGTGGCCTCAGACACCCCAGCCAGGTTCTCTGTCTCCCAGCCACGGCCTGGAGTTTTCAGGGTCATAAGTATGTGCAGGGTGAGCACAGGCCGGCCACAGAAGGAAGCAGTGTTTAGGCCGCCCCACCTGAGTCTGGTTTTGGGGGTCCCCCCACCCTTGTCTCTGAGCAATTTTTTTTTTTAAGATGGAGTTTCCCTCCTATTGCCCAGGCTGGAGTGCAATGACACAATCTTGGCTCACTGCAACCTCCGACTCCGGGGTTCAAGCGATTCTCCTGTCTTAGCCTCCCAAGTAGCTAGGATTACAGGCATGAGCTACCACGCCCGGGTAATTTTTTGTATTTTTAGTAGAGATGGGGTTTGTCCATGTTGGTCAGGCTGGTCTCGAACTTACAGCCTCAGATGATCCGCCCACCTCGGCCTCCCAAAGTGCTGGGATTATAGGTGTGAGCCACTGCACCCGGCCAACAAAGGATTTTTTAGCAAAGCAAATCTGCTTTTGCACAGGAGGGTGCTTTTTGTAAGCCTCGTTGCTATGAGAGTACACAGAACAAAGGAGAGTAGAAGTTACTCTTTTTAGCGTGACTCCTGCCCCTGTGTCCTTTTTTTATTGACTGGGGTTGGACTGCACAATTTAGTCTTGATTGGCTAAATATTTAAACTTTTTTTTTTTTTTTTTTT